>NC_080041.1:97526704-97694204 GCF_012489685.1 Lotus japonicus
TCCATCAAGTCAGCAATTAAGTATATCCCCTTTGGGAGACTGTTGTCTGATCTCTTCATTGAGAGTGACCTCATTCAAGATCTGGTCAATGCTGGATGCACAGAGGATCTGACCACCATTGTCAGTGATGTCTTCACTGCGAATTCTCTAAAGAAAATGGGCCTAGTCAAGAAGAAGATTGCTCCTGCCCATGAAGACACATCTTCTGAAATCAGAAGTAGAAGGGTGCCTCTGAATGACTACCCTCTGTGGACACAGGCAGACAATCCTGAAGCCATTAGGTGCTATGTTGAAGACCTAAGGGCTCAAGGCTATGAAATTGATCTCGATGAATTCTTCAGCAGACTGCCGCCAGCTCCAGAGTTTCCTTCTCCTATCAAGAAGAAAGTTCAGACGAAGATGATCCTAGAAGAATCTTCTGAGGAATCAGATGTCCCTCTGACCAAAGGGAAGAAGGCTGGTCAATCCAAGAGAAAACATGATGAAACCAGCAAGCCAGATGATGGTGATGATGGTGATAATGAGGATGGTCCTCCTTCTCCTAAGAAGAAGAAGAAGCAGGTCAGAATTGTGATGAAGCCTACTCGGGTGGAACCAGCTGCTGAAGTGATCAGAAGGATTGAAACTCCTGCCAGAGTGACAAGATCATCAGCACAATCAAGTAAGCCTGCAGTTGCTTCTGATGATGATTTGAATTTATTTGATGCACTCCCCATATCAGCCATGCTCAAACAATCTTCAAATCCACTCACTCCCATTCCTGAGTCCCAACCAGCTGCACAAACCACCTCTCCACCACATTCCCCAAGGTCTTCATTTTTCCAACCTTCTCCTACTGAAGCACCTCTATGGAATTTGCTCCAGAACCAACCCTCTAGGCCAGATGAACCAACCTCTCCCATTACCATCCAGTACAACCCATTAACTTCCGAACCCATCATCCCTGAGAAACCAGAGTCTAACCAAACAGAACCTGGACCCAGAACCTCTGATCACTCTGTCCCAAGAGCATCAGAACGTCTGGCTCCCAGAACCACGGATACAGACTCTTCCACAGCACTTACACCTGTATCCTTCCCAACAAATGTTGCCGACTCTTCTCCTTCCAACAACTCTGAATCCCTTCGAAAATTCATGGAAGTTAGAAAAGAAAATGTGTCTACCTTAGAGGAATATTATCTCACTTGTCCAAGCCCTAGGAGATATCCTGGCCCTAGACCTGAACGTCTAGTTGACCCAGATGAACCTATCTTGGCCAATCCTTTACATGAGGCAGACCCTTTGGCTCAACAAGCTCACCCTGCCCCTGAGCAACAAGAGCCTGTTCAACCAGAACCTGAACCAGAACAATATGTGTCTAACCACTCCTCAGTTAGATCACCCCATCCTCTGGTTGAAACTTCAGAACCTCACCTTGGAACCTCTGAACCAAATGCTCAAATGTTTAACATTGGCTCTCCACAAGGTGCCTCTGAAGCTCACAGCAGCAATCACCCAGCCTCTCCTGAAACCAACCTCTCTATAATTCCTTACACTCACCTCCGACCCACATCTCTCTCTGAGTGCATCAATATTTTCCATCATGAAGCCTCATTGATGCTACGCAATGTGCAAGGTCAGACTGACCTAAGCGAGAATGCTGACCATGTGGCTGAAGAGTGGAACAATCTGAGCACTTGGCTAGTGGCTCAAGTTCCCGTTATGATGCAGCTCCTGAATGCAGAGGGAAGTCAGAGGATCGAGGCTGCAAAGCAAAGGTTTGCTAGAAGGGTGGCTCTTCATGAACAAGAACATAGACATAAGCTACTTGAAGCTATTGAAGAAGCCAAAAGAAAGAAAGAACAAGCAGAAGAAGCTGCACGTCAAGCAGCAGCTCAAGCTGAACAAGCCAGATTAGAGACAGAACGACTTGAAGCTGAGGCTGAAGCTCTTAGATGTCAAGCACTTGCACCCGTAGTTTTTACTCCTGCTGCTTTTGCTTCCACTCCAGCTCCTCACGCTGCTCAGAATGTTCCTTCTAGTTCTACACAGCCAAACTCGTCCAGACTCGACATTGTGGAACAACGTCTTGACACTCATGAGTCTCTGCTGATTGAAATGAAGCAAATGATGATGGAACTTTTGCGTCGATCTGATAAACCCTAGCTTTAGGATCTCTTCGTTTTGATTTCTTTTTCTTTACCTGTGTTTTATTTCGTTAACCTCTGGCTCTTTCTTGTTAATCTTTACTTTGCTCGTTTGTGATTATCTATGCATATATATATATATATATATATATATCTGACATTATGTTTGCAAATTTATTTTATTATTCATCATAACCGCTTTTACATCATACATTTTTTTTTCCTAAAATCCTAGAATGGAGGATCCCTCCTCATTCTTCTGCACTCCTGGCGCTGCTCTGACCTCTCCTTCTCCAGACGCTCCAGTGCATACTGGATGTTGTTGAGCCTGTCTTTTAGCTCATCCCTCTCCAGAATCTCCTCTGCAGTATTGAGCTTCTTTTCCAAGATCTCTTTTTCTTCCAGCAGCTTTAGTTCAAGCTGGCTGAGTTCTTGCACCTCCTCCACGAAGGCAAGAAATTCTCTCAAGTCTCTCTTCAACTCTGGACGCAGGTCCTCCTCCAGCAGTGTCCGTGTTAGCTCTGAGATGGTTGTTGTACCCTCTGGATGCCTAATGTTGAGAAACAAGTCCTCCTCAAAGGCTCTCTTTCTCAGCTCCTCTAATGCGATCATGTATGATGCCATTTTTCTCTGGTATGATGTTGTGAAGCTTACCCCTTTCTCCAACGCTTTATATAGGCTTCACTTTCTCTCTGAAAGTTAATGCTCCTACAGTTTCTCGAGGTTAAGTTCTTGGTAACTGACCCTCCTCTTTACTCCCTTGGCCGGTGGTAAACGTTCTTCTCTTGCATTAACTCTTCTATTTATTTCGCCTAACTCTGATTCATGCATCGTTTTAATTTTCTTTAAACTTAGACCTTCTCTAAGGGGGAGTACCTTGTACTTCAAGCTAAGTTTTTCACACCCCAAGCTTTTTGCTTATGACAAAAAGGGGGAGTAAACCCAGTTTTTGATGTGTAAGATGTGTTAGTGTGATTTATTTTTCTTTTGGAGAATTTAAGAGTTCCACCTTTATGACCATAGATGTGTCACTGGGCAAATACAAGGAATACATTTCACTTCCTCTGAAGTGATTCTAATTTGACTCTGATACCCAAGACTCTGATACCTTGTCCGTGACTCTGATTACTTATGCGCTCTGATTACTCTATTTTCATCTATGTCATAAGTTTTTCACTCTGAACTCTTATATCATTTAGCTCAGAATCTAGACTTTACTAACGTTTTCATCAAGTATTAGATTCAGGGGGAGCTAAGCTCAGAATCAAGCAGTGACTTGAATTCAGAATGAGCAAGATAAACTATTCACATCAGGATAAGTTCTATTCTATATCTCTAAACTCTGAGTGAATTCAGTTTAATGTTTAAGAATTGTTCATCAAAAATCTTAGTTTTGTCATCATCAAAAAGGGGGAGATTGTAAGATCAAGTTTTGATCTAGTAGTACAACTCTATGTTTTGATGATTACAAGTTAACCTTTTGATATGAACAATTGTGGTACTCTAACGTGTTTTTCTGAGTGTGCTATTTACAGGCTCTGACCTCAACTCAATCTCACACAAATCAGAAGCATTGTGTATAAAGAGCGACCCAAGCAACGCTTTCGCATTCACCATGTTCAGTATGAACAGTGGAAAAGCTTCAGAAGTTCTGCAGTTATACAAACTCTGATGTGGACTCAGTCACTAGAAGTTCTGAAGATCCAGAAAGTCTGATAACCAAGAAACACTGAAGGCTCAGATATTCTGATGGTGTAGAAGACTCTGAAGATCCAGAAGCTGATTAGTGAAATTCTGATGTCCAGAAGCAAGATACTCTGAAGACCATGTACTTCCCTCTGAGTTCAGAATCAGAAGAAACAATGGTCAGAGGATCTGGGCTTTCCCTCTGACTCTGATCAACCGGCTTCACAAGTTCCAACATGAAGCTTTCTCCTGATCAGAAGTCTCCTAGGTTTAAAGGTCAAGTCGCTATCCAAGTACAAAAGCAATTGTACCTTCCTGACGACCTACCTAACAGTCTCAGACACAGCAGAAGCTGGATTTTCCAGAACTGCCCTCCAACGGTAGCATTTCCCATGCAACGCTCAACCCTAATCCTTGGAGTATATAAAGAGGCTGAAGACTGAAAGAAGCGGCTAGAAGCATTCACATACGCGCAAGACAAATTCAAATTCTTCTAAGCTTTCTTTCATCTGAAATTCATTGAGTTTACTATTAGCTTTTTAGAAGCAAATCTCTTGTAAACAATTCTTTGATAAACAGTTTGTTTAGTTCCTTTAGGAGATCAAGGTTGATCGGATCCTAGAGAAGACTAAGAGAGTGAATCTTAGTGTGAGCTAAGTCAGTGTAATTGTTAGTCACTTGTAGGTTTCAAGTGCAGTTGTAACTCTTACCTGATTAGTGGATTGCCTTCATTCTAAGAAGGAAGAAATCACCTTAACGGGTGGACTGGAGTAGCTTGAGTGATTTATCAAGTGAACCAGGATAAAATCCTTGTGTGCTTTTCTATCTCTTATCTTTAGCACTTAAGTTCTCGAAAGATTTGTCAAAATCTTTAAGGTGGAAGCTTTATCTTGAAAACGTTATTCAAACCCCCCCTTTCTACCGTTTTTCATACCTTCAGCCTAAGGCGAGGAGCGGACCAGGGACTTGGGTCTTCATCCCGGAGGCCCAACCGGCCCATTTGAATGATTTAGAGGCACTAAGCCCAACTCCCCCAACTATAAATAGGGGAGGGATACCAAATGTAAAGGACTCTGGGCTCATTTGTGAAATAACCAGATTGAAATTCAGTTATTCTCTCTCCAAAGCGGTTACGCTCTCATTCTCCCTAGGAATCTCACATCACGTTCCTTACACCATAGGTACTATACTTCATCTCAATGTTCATAATGGAACATTTGGTGCCGTCTCTGGGGAATGGTAGATTTTGATTCTCGGACTACGTGGATTGCAATTGGATTTAAGAAGTTCGATTCTCTGTGTGAATTTTCTTCAGTTTTCAGTTTTTCACTTGAAGTTCTCCGGTTCACTAACCAAGATCGATGGAGACACGTCGTCGACGACGCGACTAAGATCAGGAGCGGCGGCGCGGTTCGCCTTCACGCGACGTGAAGGGCAAGTCGCGGCGCGAGCAAGTTCGCCGTGAAGAAACCAATCAGTTAACTCCTCCTCCACCACCACCTCCACCTCCTCCAATGCCTCCGTTACCTTCTCCGCCAACTTCACCGAAGCAGCAGAGATCACTAGCGCACTCACTCGGAGCTTCGGGAGAGGAGACTCCGGCACCGATCTCCGACCAAGATTGGAGGCGCTTGATCCGTAGTGTTGACGATATACGACAGCGAAATGATTATTTACAAGAACAACTAGAATATTATCGTTCCGAGCAGAAAAATGAAGGGGAGCGCGAAGCGGAGGCCGTAGCTGAATTCGAGCCGTTCTCAGCGGTAGTGAGGGAGGTTGCTATACCAGATAACATGAAGAATATTGTCCTTGAGACCTATAGCGGGAAACTTGATCCCAAGGAGCTCCTGTTATATTTCAATACAAAAATGGTGATCAGTGCCGCTTCCGACGCTGTGAAGTGCAGGATGTTTCTAGCTACGTTCAAAGGCACAACCATGGCGTGGTTTAATACGCTACCCCGAGGATCCATCACTAATTTTCGTGACTTCTCATAAAAAATCCTTGTCCAGTTTTTCGCAAGTAAAACCAAGCAAGTGACAATCAAGGATCTCTACAACGTCCGCCAATCCGAGGGAGAGACTCTGAAGCAGTACGTAAAATGATTCAGCGTGGCATCAATACAAAATGAGGAGTCAGAGCCGCACGCTGTGCGCGTGCCTTCAAGAACGGGTTGCAGCCGGGAAAGCTGAATAGCAAGTTGAGTCGCAAGCCGGCTCGGTCCATGGCGGAGATCTGGACGCGAGCAAACACCTACATTCTGGACGAGGAGGATGATGCTTTCAAGCGAAGGCAAGCGAAAAAAGAGAAAGATGGCAAACAGGGGGACGCTTCGCAAGAAGAGAAACGGAATAAGCAGAGAGGATAAGGCAGCAAAAAGCGAGACAGGAAGGTGAGGATAGGAGAGAAGGCTGCGAAGGAGCCATTGTACCCCAAGAGAGAAAATTTTAAGCGCCGCAGACCGTGGCATCAAGCTGACCCTCACCGGTGAGAGGAGTCAGGGAAGAGTCTAAATGCACATTTGACGGAGTTGCTACGAGAGGTCAAGGCAACCCACGCGATTGAGGAAGGAGAGAAAGAGACCGACCCGCCTCGAGCGACGTTGGATAAAACGAAGTGGTGCGAGTATCACCGCTCGGCGGGCCACGACACGAGAGATTGCTTTACCCTGAAGAACGAGATTGAGAGGCTTATTCGAGCGTGACGATCGCAGATGAACGACCGTGGCGATCGGTGGAATGGAGAACGACAGCAAGGGAACCGGTACATAGGAGGTCTTCAGCAGGATGACCGCAGGCGAGACGACCGCCGACGTACGCCAACCGCTGACAAAAAGGAAACACTGACAACAAGGAAGAAAGGGGCGGAAGAAACCTTTAATAAAGACCTTGAGCCGCCAGTTGGGACAATAAACACAATCGCGGGTGGCTTCGGCGGGGCGGAGACACAATGTCGACAAGGCGAAGGCACGTGAGAGCAGTGACATCAGTGCAACAGTATGAAACTCCATTCGATTTCCAGCATCCAGATATTGTGATATCGTCGGCAGATTTCGAAGGGATCAAGACACACAAAGACGATCATGTGGTTGTAATGATAAGGATTAACAGTTTTAATGTGCGACGAGTTCTTTTGGACCAAGGAAGCTCCGCTGACATCATCTAAGGCGATGCTTTTGATCAATTGGGATTGACGGACAAAAATTTTGATGCCCTATACAGGAACGCTGGTAGGCTTCTCGGGCGAGCAAGTCTGGGTACGCGGATATGTAGATCTGGACACAGTCTTTGGTATCAACGATAACGCCAAGCTACTCCGCGTAAGGTATCTTGTGTTGCTGGTTGTGGCATCCTACAACGTCATCATTGGAAGGAACACACTCAATCGCCTCTGTGCAGTAATTTCGACGGCACACCTGGCGGTGAAATATCCGCTGATGAGTGGAAGAGTGGGAAAAATTGTAGTTGATCAAAGGAGGGCGAGAGAATGTTACAACAACTGTCTTAGTCTGTATGGAAAGAAAGGAGTTGGTGAGGGACACAGGTGCCATGAGGTTAAGGTCATCCAAGGTAATCAAGGCAGGCAAGGGGAATCGAAGCAGGGGGTTGACAGGAAGATAGCGAGATCAGGGAGCAACAAAGGACATGTCAGGATAGATGGCAGGACGGGCAAGGATGGACAGTTCACGGACGCTCATGCAGAGGAGCGTTGGGCAAGTGTGATCGCAGATTTAGAAGCGTATAAATTCAGCAGGGGGTGTTAGCGATCGAGCCTAGGCTCACGGTTAGTCAAGAGGGACGCTTAAAGAAGCTGGTAGAGGACAAATTTGACCTCTTCAGCTGGAGCTCAAAAGACCCAGAACTCTGGGAACTGCCGATGTTCAGGTGATGAACGCACTGTCGTAATGCGTGCCAAAGTATTCTGCTTTGAATGCAGTACAAGGTGATGAACACCAGGATCGATCTCACAAGGACTCGGTGAAGTATTAATTGATAATAGAGTAAAACAAAGCAATTAAAAAAGGGGTTTGATTGATTTGATTGTAAAGTAACAAACATAACTTAAAAGAGATTTAATCAGATAAAAGAAAGTGTTAGTCATCGGATTATAACATTCAAGTGCAACAAACCTTCATTGGTTAAAAAAGATTAATTCTTCCTTATTGTTTCCCTAATTCGTGAGAGTTGATTAACTAAGCGAAAATCAATTCACTGTTTCCTAAACTAAGCGATTAAGAAACAGTTACGAACTAACATGAACTAAGCGAACATGCATCAACTCTTATTTCTAAAACTACGGAATTAAGCAAGCCCTAGATCAGAAATAGAGATGAAGAGAATTAATAAAGAAGAAATTTGCATTAAGAACAGAACCTCAAGTTTGCAAACACAAGAATATTAAAAATCCTAAGACTAACTATGGAGTTTAGCAACTCATACTAGAAAAGATGGAGAGAGATATTAGGAGAAGGTGGAGGAGGTGATGGTGAGATGTGGTGAGGTGGTGAGGTCTAACAAAAGCCTAAACTCACTTATTTATACTAATAAATAAACTTGTTCATCAAGTAACAATCTTTGTTATCTAAATCTTTTCTAAATCTTCACAAAATCGGGCCCACATAAAGGAGTAAGCTGCTGAACAATCAGGCATTCGCGGGTCCCACAAGAAGTCTGAATCTTCAATTAAGGTAAACATGAGAGTTGTAGCTCTTTAAGTGAGCTTCGCGGGCCTTCAATTGGATCCTAATTCGGAGTTCTGTAGCCCAAGATATGATCATTTTAGTGCAGACTGTTCCAGACTCGCAGGATTAGCGACAGAAACTTTGCAAGGCCATTTTGACCATGTTAGAGGCTTTTGCTTCAATTGTTCTGAACATGAAAGTTGTAGGTCTTCGAGTTAGCTTTCCAACGACATATTATGGGCCTTATTTCGATATTGCTAGCTCCATATTAAATCTGTTCTAGCAAAACAGTCATAGAAACTAAAAGTGTAGAATTAAGCTCTTTTCCATGAATAATCCAAATAAACACTAATGGTCAAAACATGGCTAAGTCATAACAATTAAGCACAAAAATGTATATAATGAAGCTTAGAAAGACACACGTAAAGTGCATCAATTATGCGCTTATCATCAGGAAACCGAATCTCTCGAATTCAGGGCGAGATGAGCAAAAGGGAAAAGGAATCACAATTCAAGGAACGGATCAGCGAATCGTCCAGCAGGGCAGCGGCGAGAAAAGAGATAACAAGGCGCGCGAGCGGTCTAAGGACAAGAAGAAGGAGAGGAAAAGGAGCCTAGTGAGTCGTCGCCCGGGTAAAGCAAAAAGAGAGTCAAAATATTGGAAGCATGTGGGTTCGGTAGTTTTCAAGTCAGGGACGTCCAAGCGCGACAAGCAGAAGGGCAAGATAGGAGAAGTTCCTCATTGTCACGAGGCGGGCATGGAATGAAGCCTCCCCAAAAATAACGATGAGTGGATAGCGAGCACGACGGGCTCGAAAGATGTGGTGATGGGGATGATACTTTGACCCGAGGGGCTGGAAGCGGATGCGTGTGTAAAGCAGGGCCGAGGACGCAGAAAAGGAAGCGGGAACGAGGACACATCAACAAAACAAAAAATTAGGACAAAAAATAAAGATGCACTCTTTTTCTCCGCCACGGGAGTTTTTTAATGAGGCATCCCTCCCATGTAAAATTCATACAAATCAAATACAAAAGGATATTCTCAAGTAATACTCCTAGCTGGACTACAATACGACGATCGCTCGGTGGGAAAAAATCCCCGAAGGTGGCGATCCCAACACGACCTTGATGTCTGGGGATCGCTCCGGGAAAGTCCGACGCGAACCGCTGCTACCCAGATAGCAACTCAACTAACATGTCACGTTCGCTCGGTGGGAAAAATTCCCTGAAGGTGGCAATCCCAACACGACCTTGATGTCTGGGGATTGCTCCGGAATGTTTGTCGCGAATCGCTGACCTCTCGTTGGCGATGTGTGCGGGTAGGCTCCTTGTCCAAGGAAAAGCAGTTTATCCCAAAAGTCTCCCCGAAATATGGGCAAACGAGACCTCCCCGAAATATGGGCGAGAACAAAAACTAGGCATAAGTCTGGGTAAACCTATATGGTCATTGGGTCCCTAGCAACTGTAAGTCCTCGCCGGGACCAAACCGGCGAGGCCACACCTGCTCTTACGGGAAATATTGGTGTGAAAAAGAATGCCACAGTCCAAGGCTGAGCTAAAGTCCTAGTTTCGCTGGCACAAATTCAAAATCGCTACACAAGCACAAAATGCAAAGTCCGAAGGGCACAAGGGCGCGAACGAGGAGAGAAATGGACAAACGAAATCGCAGCAAATTTTCATTAAAAAACGTGGGGTGATATTAATTACCAAAAAAAAAGGTAAGAGAAAAATCAATACAAAACATTCACACTACATTAACGTCTTCTGCTTCCCCAGCGTTTTCAGCGGCCACAAAATATGGAGCATTGAAGCCCGGGGGATCGTCCGAGCCGACCAATCCCTGGGGGGTGACCTTCTTGAAAGCTCCCGTCCCGCTGAGGTCAATCCCCTCATAAAGATATTGAACTTGAGCTTTGGCGAGGAAGAAACCGCGACCACGCTCTTCCACGACCTCAGCAGCAGCCCTGGCCGCCAACCTTGCCCGGAGAGTTCTGACCTCAGAATCCGCACGGTATTCCGCGTCCGCAACAGCTTTGGCCTTCGTTTCTAATTCAGATCTCACCTCGGCGAGAGACTCGTTCGTCGACCCCAACTAACTTTGAAGGAACACGATCTCCTTGTCTTTGACAAGGCAGGCAGCCCTGCCCGCGGCAATCGCCTCAGCCTTTGCCTTTAATTCTTGCTGCAAATCGTCCCGCTCGCCCTCCAGCTCCTTCGTTCTCCCTTCTCAAGCGGACATGTCCTCCTTGCGACAGCTCATCTCGATACCCAAATTGTTCAGTTTAGTCATTTGGAACGCTACTTGGGTCAGCAACTTGTCACGCTCGCCATGCGCCTTGAGTGTGGCGTGGCGGTAACCCTCAGCCCTCTGGCGGAGCTCTTCATCTTCAGCGGCCTTGGCTGAGTCCTGCGACAACCTGGCAAAGAGACACCCCGCACGCAAAAGACACGAGATGGCTTCTCGCGCCACACCATCAAGGTCAGGATTCTCAGTTCCTCTCATGCTGCCAAGAAAAGGGTCAGTTAGCATAAAGTCGACAGGGGAGGGTTGCTGATTTGAAACAAAGCATGTCTGCCCATCAACAATCGGATGGCTAGCGAGGGGGGAGGGGGGAAGAACGGCGAAGCGGAAGCGAGGCGGTGGGGGTTTGGTCTTCACTGCCATGACTCATGGTGGGAACGAGGGAGGCCCTAGGTGGGCTTGCCTCAGTTTGATGACATGAACGGTCAGGAGAGAGGGTCGTTTGGGGAGCACCAGAGGGCACGTCTTCAGAAGCATGTTGATCAGCGATGACTTCCTCAGGAAAGGGCGAGGACCCCGCATCGCCCATGAGGTTTGGCTTTTCCCCGCCCACCAGGTCTTGGCGAGGGGCGGATGTTTCGCCTGCTCTGGGTCTCCTGGCTTTCTTCTTCTTGTTTTTTGACTTTTGAAGCAAGGGGGTCGCGACCCTCGACTTTTCATCTATGCCAGGGGCGACCCTTTTGGATTTTTGGGATTTTCTTGTTGGGGAAGGTTGGTCAGCGTCGCCGGTGGACATCAGAGCCGGCTCGTCAATCTCCAGCGGAAGGATGGAGTCTATTATTGAATCGCTAGACCCCGTGGCAACGACGTTTGGGGCCGTCACGGCCGTTTCAGAAAGGGGAGCACCGGATCTTCTGGTCCGTTTCTTTAAAGGGGAGGCGGCGACCTCGGAATCAGCATCCGCGACAACACGTTTCCTCTTAACCCCGTTAGTATTAAAAACGAGTGGAAACTCAAGTGATTCAGCAGCTTGGGCGCGATTGAGCGCGACTTTAGTGAAGTTCATTCCTCCTAGAAATGAGCGGAGGATGTTTTTGCGAGCGGCTTCAAGCAACTGTGAGCACTCAAGGATGGGGAGCCCAGCGAAAAAGCCAAGGATGGCTTTATCTTCATCGCTCAACGATGTTTCGGACGGCTGCAGGACGTCTCGAGGACTCTCGGTCCAGTAGAAAGGGAACAGAGCAGCCCCGTCCCTGCGGGTGAAAGCTTCAGGGTAGGTAGGATGTACGAGTATGCGGAAGTACAGGCGCCCAAGTCCCTTCTTGACGTTTCTCTTGTAAGGGTAAAGGCGCTGCCGGCCCGTACGAGATTTCAGAGAGACCTACCCAAGAGTTAGAGTCTTCAAGGATTTTGGCTCCACGCCGTAAAAGTAGAAAAAATGGGAGGTTTTTGCTTCAAGACCGACAGCGTCGCAGAGAATCTCAAAGCACCGAATGAAGGCCCAAGCGTTCAAATGAAGTTGGCTTGGGGCTACATTGACTTCCCTCATAACCTGGCAGAGGAAAGGGGAGAAGGGTAGTTTGATCCCCAGGTCGAGGAAGAAGTACTCATAAACGTAAAAGAAGTGGGGTTGCTTCACGCCTTGTTCGATCGTGCGGTGTTGCCAGGGACGGCGGATTTCCAAGCCCCGACCGGTGATGAGGACATCTTCGAGGGACTTCTCGTGGCAAAGTCCGCCGGCCTAACGGGCTGTCTCGGCAATAGACATGTCGGTGGACTGCTCAGAAGGTTGGCAAATGGCCTCCTGAGTGGGGTCTTGAGTTATGGACTGGGGTAAGGTGACGAAGATTTGGTGCCAGAAAGCGTTCTTTTCATTTTCAATAAGGAGAAATCCCCCCCGGGGGGGGGGGGGTTCACTGGAGAAAGAGATGAGGGAGCGGCGCTGCGGTATCGAGAGGATCATTTTGTGCGGCGTTGGGGAGTCATTTTTGCTAGGAGGAAGGAAGAGGTTGCTAGTTTGTCAATTTCAGCAGATTGTAGGAATTCCAAAAGTGGTGAATGAGAGAGGGAAGGAGATTTTAAAAGTTGGGATAAGCAGCGGTTGGGAAATCTTGCCTCATCATGGCAAAGGTGGAATGATCACTGTGACACCCGGAGCCGACAAGGGCGGGGAGTGATCGCCGGTGCAGTAAGGCACGGACAAGGAGCGGCTCTTGGCAGGCTTCTAGGCGGAGGGGCACATGAATGAACCGATCTCACACCCGAACAAGAGGTATTCCGAGATTGTATAGGAATGGACTATACAGTTGAGGAGGGCATAAGAGATTTGATTTGTACTACTCATGACAACAAGTTGCAACTTCTTTTCGGGAGCCCAACTCATAAGAACTCCATGGTTAAGTGTGCTAGCCTTGGAGCAATATTATGATGGGTGACCTCCTGGGAAGTTTTCCCGGGAAGCGCGCGAGTGAGGACAAAGCACGCTAAAAAGACTCGTGTTGTTAGCGTGAGGCCAGTCGTCAGATCAGGATTTTACAAATGGTATCAGAGCCGACCTCTCCCAGTACGGTGTGGTTCTAGGACGAACCAAGCGGAAGCTGGTGGGCCTGTGACACCCGAAGCCGACGAGGGCGGGGAGTGATCACCGGTGCAGTAAGACACGGATAAGGAGCGGCTCCTGGCAGGCTTCTAGGCGGAGGGGCACATGAATGAACCGATCTCACACCCGAACAAGAGGTATTCCGAGACTGTATAGGGATGGACTATATAGTTGAGGAGGGCATAAGAGATTTGATTTGTACTACTCATGACAACAAGTTACAACTTCTTTTCGGGAGCCCAACTCATAAGAACTCCATGGTTAAGTGTGCTAGCCTTGGAGCAATATTTGTAAGATCAAGTTTTGATATAGTAGTACAACTCTATGTTTTGATGATTACAAGTTAAATATTAAGTATGAACAATTATGGTACTCTAACGTTGTTTTCTGAGTGTTCACATGACAGGCCAAGACTCTGGACCTATCGCACAAAAATCAGAAGCACAATGCTCAAAGAGTAACCTCTGCAACACTTTCGCACGTACTATGTTCAATATGAACAGTAGATCAAGCTTCAGAAGATCTGAAGATTACAAAGCTCTGATATGGATTCAGCTCAATAGAAGCTCTGAAGGATCAGACGCTCTGAAGGATCAGACGCTCTGAAGGATCAGAAGCACTGTAGCATCAGAAGCTGAGTAGTGAAGACTCTGAAGTCCAAGAGTAAGCTGGCTCAGAAGACCAAGTACTTCTTCTCTGAGTCCAGAAGCAGAAGGTACAAAGGTCAGAGGATCCAAGCTTCCCTCTGACTCTGATCATCAAGCTTCACAAGTTCCAAGATGAAGCATCCTCTGATCAGAAGTCAATAAGGTTGAAGGTCATGTCGCTATCCAAAGTACAAAAGCAATTGTACTATTCCTGACGACCCTACCTAACTGATTCAGCCATAGCAGAACTTGGAAATTCCAGATCTGCCCTCCAACAAGAGAATCTTCATGCAACGTTCAAACCCTAATCCTTGGAGTATATAAAGTGGCTGAAGATTGAAAGATGTTGTTGAAGAAATAACTTTATCACGCGCAAGAAATATTTCAAATCTTCTTAGCGATCTTTCTTCAAATAGAACTAAGTGTGTTTACTATCAGCTTTTGAAGAAGCACTTATTTGTAAACCCAATACATTCAAAAGTTGTTTGATTTACCTTTAGGAGATCAAGGTTGATCGGATCCTAGAGAAGACTAAGAGAGTGAATCTTAGTGTTAGCTAAGTCAGTGTATTGTTAGTCACTTTGCAGGTAGCAAGTGCAGTTGTAACAAAACTCTGATTAGTGGATTGCCTTCATTCTAAGAAGGAAGAAATCACCTTAGCGGGTGGACTGGACTAGCTTGAGTGATTTATCAAGTGAACCAGGATAAAATCATTTGTGTGCTTTTCTTATCTTTTATCTCTGCACTCTTATCTTTGGTGTTCGAAGAGATTTATTTAAATCTCAAGTAGGTTGAATTTTTAGTTGTAAAACGCTATTCAAACCCCCATTTCTATCGTTTTTCATACCTTCAATTGGTATCAGAGCATAAGTTCTTATTACCACACCTAAATGTGTTCAGTGATCCGGCTAAAATGGCTGCCACCATTGAAACGCAAAAAGATGTCTACAGTGCAAAACCTCCTATGTTTGATGGGCAAAGATTTGAATACAGGAAAGACAGGATTGAAAGCTTCTTTCTGGACTTTGATGCAGATCTCTGGGATATTTTAGTGGATGGCTACGAGCGTGCAGTTGATGCTGATGGCAAGAAGATCTCAAGATCAGAGATGTCTGCAGAACAAAAGAAGCTTTACTCACTGCATCATAAAGCTAGAACTATTCTTCTAAGTGCTATCTCTTATGAAGAATATCAAAAGATCACAGATCGTGAGTATGCTAAGGGTATCTTTGATTCATTAAAGATGACCCATGAAGGAAACAAGAAGGTGAAGGAATCAAAGGCGTTGGCTTTAATCAGAAAGTATGAATCCTTCCAAATGGAGTCCAGTGAGTCCATTGAGGACATGTTCTCCAGATTTCAGCTACTCATTGCTGGAATTTGACCTCTCAACAAGAGCTACCCAACAGCTGATCATGTCATGAGAATTCTGAGAGGCCTTCCTGAAAGCTGGATGCCTTTGATAACTTCTTTGGAGCTTACAAGAGATGTTGATCAGATGAGTCTGGAAGAACTCATAAGCATACTGAAGTGTCATGAACTGAAGCGTCCTGAACATCAGGATCAGAAGAAGAAGTCTATAGCCTTGAAATCCAAATCTGAAAAGGCTAAAGCTCTCCAAGCAGAAGAAGAAGAATCTGAAGAAGCCTCTGAAGATTTTGTTGAGGATGAGCTGACTCTGATCTCCAGAAGACTTAACCGCATCTGGAAGCACAGGCAGAGCAAGTACAAAGGCCCTGGAAAGTATAAAGGAAAGAATGAATCTTCCTCTGGTCAGAAGAAGTCTTCATCAAAGGAAGTCACATGCTTTGAATGCAAAGAATCAGGGCACTACAAGAGTGATTGTCCCAAGCTGAAAAAGGACAAGAAGCCAAAGAAGAATTTCAAAGCTAAGAAAGGCCTCATGGTGACTTTTGATGAATCAGAGTCAGAGGATGTTGACTCTGATGGAGAAGTTGTTGAAGGACTCATGGCTATTGTCAAGAACAAAGAAGCAGAGTCAAAAGAAGCAACTAATTCTGAATCAGCATCAGAGGAAGATCCAGACCCTGACAATGAAAATGAGGTATTCGCTTCCTTCTCAACCTCTGAACTTCAATGTGCTTTGTCTGATATCATGGATAAATATAACTCTCTCTTGACTAAGCATAAAAGGTTGAAAAAGGAATTAACTGTTGCTTCTGGAACTTCTACTGAACATGAGAAAATTATTTCTGAATTGAAAGAAAATAACCATGCTTTAGTTAACTCTAACTCTGTGCTTAAAAACCAAATTATCAAGTTAGAAGAAGTTGTTGCATGTGATGCCTCTGATATAAAGAATGAATCTAAATATGAAAAATCCTTTCAAAGATTCCTAGCAAAAAGCGTAGATAGAAGCTTGATGGCTTCAATGATCTATGACGTTAGCAGAAATGGGATGAGTGCCATTGGCTATTCTGGACCAAGTAGAAATGAGCCTCCTATGCCTAAGGCCAAACCTCTACATGAACAGTTTGTACCCTCTGGTACCATTTTGCCTGAATCATTGCCTGCTAAAATTGCTAAACCCTCTCGTAAAAAGGGAACTCCTTCTGTGCTTAAATATCATGCTCCAATTTCTTTACAATATCATGTTGAGAAACCCAAGGTCATCAGAACCTCTGGGGTAACTAACAAGAAATGACCCAGAAAATGGGTACCTGAGGACAAGATTATCTATGTTGCAGATATCCTTGATCGCTCCACTGAAACACCAATCATGGTATCTGGACAGTGGATGCTCGCGTCACATGGCGGGAGAAAGGCGTATGTTCCAAGAGCTAAAACTTAAGCCTGGAGGCGAAGTTGGCTTTGGAGGAAATGAGAAGGGTAAAATTGTTGGTTCTGGTACTATTGGTATTGATAACTGAAATTCAGGTTCCCTCTGATACGATTGTCCTACACGATGCTGGGACAAGAGGTTCGACAATCGCTTAACAATAAACAAAACTTAACAACAAAACAATAACACTCAGAAGTTGTTAACCCAGTTCAGTGAAAACTTTCACCTACGTCTGGAGGGTTTGCACCCAAAGAAAGGAAATCCACTATCTCAAGATTCAGGAATTACAGACACTCATGAACACCTCAGTTCATAGTTCACTTCCTAATCTACCCAGTGTATTTCTACTTAGAATCTCAACCTAAGTATGAGAGCCCCTCTCACTTTCTCTCAATCACTGCCACAGTGATTGGTAAACACAATGAACAATCAGAGTTTGAATGTAATCAAACAACACAGAACCCTTCTTTGCTTTATAGAATCAGTGAGCAAAGAGGATTCACAAATAACAAAGAACGAAGCACAATAACAAATCCTAAAACTCTTAATCTCTCTTTCAGCTTCGGTCAACTTCACGTTTTAGGTCTTCATCCTTTTATAGACTTCAGCAGCGGTAGCATGGGCTTTAGGGTTAGCACGGGCTGAAGAAACAGATTCCAATAACAGCAATTTGAAAACGCAATCTTGATAGATTCGGTTTCTTATTGCACAAGTAAAGATAAAAATCAATCTTTTAACAAAGATTGTTTCAACAAATAACAACCCAACAACTAAAACCCTTCTGAGATAGTTACTTGCTCCTCAAGTAACTCAAAACATATCTTCAACAAATCTTCAGAAGGCCCATAACAGAAACACAAGCTGAGGACTGATGTCCTAGCCTCACGAGGTCAGATGCCACGACATCTGCTTCGACAATCGGTTGTTTTGACAAAATGCAAGGCAACATGTTCCAACAATCTCCCCCTTTGTCAAATTTTGTCTAAAACAACTCACAATCAGAGAGGATAAAACCTAGAAAAAAAACTCTCCCCCTTAGTCAGAACTCCCCCTCAAACAAACGCATCTACACAACCCACTATCATACTTCAGAAGGCATAGTCGGAACAAAACACTTTAGCAGCACAAACACACAACCAGAGGTACAATCAGCCTTAGCACATGATAACATCAAAATGGATCAGTTTGAACATCATCGTATCAGAAATTCTACCATCAGAAGCTGGCAGCACATACCCAGAAGAACAACTAACAGAAATACTGCTCATCAGAAGCACCATCAGAAATACTGCTCATCAGAAGAAAATACTGCTCATCAGAAGTAACATTTCAGAAAACAAACATAGCCATCGTCTTGAAACTTGTCTTCAGACCAGAGCTAACACTATCAGAACACACATAGCACAGTAGAAACAGAAGCAACTTCTCACAACTTCTGAGAACATGAACATCTGAACCAAAACAAACTTCTGATCTGCGAACATCTGAACAAAAACAACTTCTAATCTGCGAACATCTGAACAAAACAAACTTCTGAACAAAAACAAACTTCTGATCTAAAACATCTTCTGATCTAAAACATCTTCTGAACTAAAACATCTTCTGAACTCAAACATCTTCTGATCTGCGAACATCTGAACAGAACAAACTTCTGAACAAAAACAAACTTCTGATCTAAAACATCTTCTGAACTAAAACATCTTCTGAACTGAAACATCTGAACAGAACCAACTTCTGAACCTCAAACTTGTGAAAACTCAAACATCTGAAAACACTGTTCACACACTTCTGAAACTTCAAAAACAGAAAAACACTGTTCACAAACATCTGAAAACACTGTTCACAAACTTCTGAAACTTCAATCTGAAAACACTGTTCACAAACTTCTCCGAACATCTGAACATAAATCTTCACTTAAACACATACTACTGAAAACACATACTACTCCCCCTTTTTAGCACAAATTTGCAAAGGGTGCACGAATACATCAAAAATAAAACGAACTAGCCTTCAGAACTGCAGTCCTTTCCCGATCCTTCTGCACTTTCCTCTGCACACTCTTCAGATCCTTCCTCCTCTTCATTACACACATTCGGAGCAGCAGCACTTTGGTCACCTTCTCGACGTTCTTCTTCTTGTAACTTGAGTAGCAACGCATCAACTTTGAGCTTCCTGGCAGTGCTCACCCTGATTGTCTCCTGCAAAGCCTTGGAAACTTCCTGTAATTCAGCAATTATGGCCTGAGTGCCAGATTCAGTCACAGGAGAAGCAGATGTTCTGCTAGTTGGTAAGGCAATGTCTAGAACATGTGGCTCCATAAACAAACGTTGATCCAAAGTGATTGGAACGCCACAAGACATAGCCACATCATCAGCCCTGAGAATCTGAGGATGTTGCTTCAGAATAATCTCAGTAAGAAGTGATGGAAACGAAACAGGCAGCTTCACAGCACAAGTATCAGCATGCTTCAATGTCTGCTCAAACACAAAAGTTCCAAAATCAAAATCAATAGACTTGCCTATCCGATAGATTAATTTGGCAAGCGTTGCAGAAACTCCAGAAGTATGCTGAGTAGGAACCCAATTCACAGCACCAATCCTGTTAAGAATAGCATACTTCACACTCAGATTTCCAGTAGAGAGCAGCTTCTTGCTAGGCCACTTCTTCACATAACCAGCGCTAAGTTCCTTGGCCACAACATCCATGGACACTTCTTCATCAACAAAGGCAATAGCACTTCTGCCAAGTGCTTGATTGATCACAGCAGGTGAGAACACAACACATTCAGCTCTCACATAGACTTTCCTGAATTCTGCACTATCAGGACGTCTCACATCAACAGAGAGATTTACCAAGAACTCTCTCACAAGCCTCTCATAGCACCTACCAACATTCTGAATAGTCTTCATCAGACCTGCTTTCTCAATAAGTGCAATAACATCTCTGCATTCAAGAACATCAGAACCAACATCCCTTTCCTTGGCCATTCTTCTCTTGCAAACAAACTTCCACTTCTGAACATTCTCTTCTAAGTGGAAGGACACTCTATCAATAGGGACAGCAGGAACATTCTGAGGAACACGCTTACCAGAAAACTTCTTTTTATCAGAAGATCGAATGTCCTGAACACCGACTTCAACATCTGACTCAGAGTCTTCAACGTCAACTGGAGTCTTCCTCTTCTTCTTCTCAGTGGGAGTCTTGTCTTCCTTTTGCTTTCCCTTACTCTTCACACTAGCCTGTCGGGACTTGTAGGTTATAGGTGAAGACTTGGATTTCTTTGATGAAGTAGGAGTGACTTCAGGAGAAGAAACCCTTCTTTTCTTCTTCATCCTCGCAGCAACACTATCAGCAAAGGACTCAGTCAGAGGAACATCATCAGAAGCATCATCAGAGATGTTCTGAACAGAGGCTGGAGCCTGGTTTGGCTCTTCAGAATTGGTACCCTCAGAGTTACCATTCTTTGGATCAGCATCCTTTGAAGAGGATGACACAGAGATATTAGGCGTGGTAGCATCGCCTGAATTTTCATGAGAAGTGGAATCCTTTCCAGGAGTTTCTTGAGCAGAACTTCCCTTAGACCCAGTTGTCTCAACATCAGCCACAACATCAGGCACAACATCAGGAGGCGATTTCACTGGAGAATCTTCATCATTGATTTCTTCTTCGTCAGGAACATCCTCAAGGATAGGAACATTCGGAGCTTTGCTATTCTTGACCTGTGATTTGTAGACCTTACACGTTGGGTTTCTTGATCGCATCTTCTTGGAGGCTTTCTTGGACACAGAAGACGGTTGAGAAGGATCACTCTTCAAACCCATACACTTGACTCCTTTTGCAGTTCTCTCAATCTTAGCCTTGACAGATTCCTTCCTTCCTGAGCTTTGAGACATGATGAATCGAGAGTAAATACAAACAGAGTACAGAACAATGAGTACAACTTTCAGATGAACGATGATAAGTCTTGAAAAAGATAGATGCACAAGCGGTTGAGAGAACACAATTTGACCGTTGAAGGTAGTTATAGGATAAGCGAACCATGAAGTAACCTTCTCTCTGCTGATGTCACAACGGCAGTTAATGATGAACAAAAATAAACTAGCCGTTGACACATTAGGGCACGCTAATTGCTATGCATCAGAAAGACAAATCCCTAGACTTCCTCTTAATTTTTCAAAAGTGATAGCATCAAGGGGTTTTGTGAAAATATCAGCCAACTGCTTGTCAGTTGTCACATGCTCCAAGTTGACAGTTTTATCCTCCACCAAGTCTCTAATGAAATGATGTCTAATGTCAATATGCTTGGTCCTGCTATGCTGTATGGGATTCTTGGAAATATTGATTGCACTGAGATTGTCGCAGTACAATGTCATGACATCCTGCTCAACATCATACTCTTTCAACATTTGCTTCATCCACATGAGTTGAGTACAACTACTTCCGGCTGCAATATACTCCGCTTCAGCTGTAGACAATGAGACACAGTTCTGCTTCTTGCTAAATCATGAAATCAAATTATTCCCTAGGAAGAAACATCCACCAGATGTGCTCTTTCTATCATCTGCACTACCGGCCCAATCTGCATCACAGAAACCAACTAAAGAAGAATTTGTATCATGAGTATAGAGTATACCATAGTCACTCGTGCCATTGATGTACTTGATAATTCTCTTGACTTGTAGCAGATGACTAGCCTTAGGAGCTGCTTGAAATCTTGCACATACACCAACTGCAAAGGTGATATCTGGTCTGCTAGCAGTGAGATACAACAAGCTTCCAATCATGCTTCTATAGAGACTTTGATCAACATCTTCTCCTTGCTCATCTTTGGACATCTTGATGTGTGTAGCAGCAGGAGTTCTCTTGTGACCAGCCTTTTCAAGACCAAATTTCTTGACTAGGCCTTTAGCATACTTACTCTGAGATATGAACATAGAATCCTCCATTTGTTTGACTTGTAGTCCTAGAAAATAGTTCAATTCACCAACTAGGCTCATCTCAAATTCAGATTTCATTTGTCGGACGAAATGCTCCACCATTGAGTTTGACATTTCTCCAAAGACAATGTCATCCACATAAATCTGTGCTATCATGAGCTTACCTCTGTCATTCTTCACAAACAGAGTTTTATCAATTCCACCCTTGTTGTACCCATTGCTTACAAGAAATTCAGTTAACCTTTCATACCAAGCCCTAGGTGCTTGCTTCAAACCATACAAGGCCTTCCTCAACTTGTACACATGATCTGGATGATGCGGATCTGTAAATCCTTTAGGTTGTTCAACATAGACTTCTTCATTCAAATAACCATTCAGAAAAGCACTCTTCACATCCATCTGATAAAGTCTGAACTTCAAAAGACAAGCAACACCTAACAAGAGTCTTATAGATTCCAGTCTAGCTACTGGAGCAAAGGTCTCATCAAAATCAACTCCTTCTATCTGAGTATATCCTTGAGCAACAAGCCTTGCTTTATTCCTTGTGACTGTTCCAGCTTCATCTGATTTGTTCTTGAAGATCCACTTAGTGCCAATGATGTTTACTTCTTCAGGTCTAGGCACTAACTCCCACACTTCATTTCTTCTGAACTGCTCTAGCTCTTCTTGCATAGCATTTATCCAGTATTCATCAGTGAGAGCTTCATTAACATTCTTGGGTTCTATCTTAGAGATGAAACAACTGTGAGCAATTATACTTCTGGATCTGGTAGTCACCCCTTCTTGAAGATTACCAATAATGTTTTCTTGAGGATGATTCTTCTGAACCCTGATTGATGGAGCTTTGTTTGTTGTGATATCTTTGTCTTCCTTTTCATCAGCACTTGTTTCTGACTCATTGTCGAGGGCGGTTGCTGGAGCATTAGCTGGAACGTCAGCACCATCATCATCTTCATTCAGAACTGCTTCTTCCTTCTTGCTTGGTTCATCATCCACAGTCACATTCACAGATTCCATCATGGTCCTTGTGCGAGAGTTAAAAACTCTATAAGCTTTGCTGTTCATAGAATACCCCATGAAAATTCCTTCATCACTTCTAGGATCAAGCTTCCTCTTAGGATCACGATCTGCAAGAATATAACATTTACTTCCAAATATGTGAAAGTATTTTACAGACGGCTTTCTACCTTTCCATAGCTCATATTGTGTAGAGGATGTCCCTGCCCTGATGGTGACTCTATTATGTATGTAACAAGCAGTACTCATGGCTTCAGCCCAGAATTGGTGTGGAATCTTCTTAGCATGTAGCATTACTCTAGCTGATTCCTGGAGAGTTCTATTTTTCCTTTCAACAATTCCATTCTGCTGTGGAGTGATGGGGGCAGAAAATTCATGGCTAATACCTTCAGTTCCACAGAACTCCAAGAATTTTGAATTCTCAAACTCTCTTCCATGATCACTTCTGATTCTTACAATCACACAGTCCTTCTCATTCTGAAGTCTCAAACATAAATTCTTGCATATTTCAAAAGTCTCTGATTTTTCTCTCATAAATTCAACCCATGTATACCTTGAAAAATCATCTACACAGACAAACACATACCTTTTTCCTCCCAAGCTTTCAACCTGCATGGGACCCATGAGATCCATGTGAAGCAATTCCAGAACCTTCGTCGTGGTCTGATGCTGGAGCATCTTGTGTGGCACCTTGGTTTGCTTACCAATCTGACATTCTCCACATAGCTTTCCTTCTCCCAAGCTCAAATTGGGCAATCCCCTTATTGCTTCATCAGCAATGATCTTTTGCATGCTCCTGTAGTTGAGATGTCCTAGTCTTTGATGCCATACATTCACCTCATCTTCTTTAGTTAACAAACATCTGGAAACATGAGCTTTTTCTTCTGATGTCCACATGTAACAGTTGTCCTTTGATCTGACTCCTCTCATCACAACTCTCTCATCGTCAGTGGTCACAACACATTCTATCTTATTGAACTTCACATCATACCCTTGATCACACAGTTGACTTATGCTGATTAGGTTGGCAGTTAAGCCATTTACAAGTAACACATTGTTCAAGTTAGGAGATTCTGTGCTAACAAGCTTTCCTACTCCCTTGATCTTTCCTTTAGCTCCATCTCCAAAAGTGACATAGTTGGTGGAGTGACTTCTGATATCTTGCAAGAAGCTCTTGTTTCCTGTCATGTGCTTTGAGCAGCCACTATCAAAATACCAATCTTCCTTTGATGATGCTCTGAAGGATGTGTAAGCTACCTGACATCTGACTTCACCCTTGGGCTTCCATTCCTTCCTCTTCTGAACAGGTTTTTTATCGTGCATCTGAGGATAACCATATAACCTGTAACAGTAGGGCTTTATGTGACCATTCTTACCACAGTAGTGACACTTCCAAGGTACAATCTTCTCAAGCTTGAGCTGGGATTTCACATGTTGAGGTACATGTCTGGGCAATGAATCTGACAACTGATAATTTCTAGGCTTCTTGAATTCAGTTTGTTTCGTAGCAGACACAAATTTCTTTGAACCTTTCTGATTTTCTTTGTTTGCAGTTCTATAGTCAAAGCCAATTCCCTTCAAACTCCCTCCTTGCTTGCTAGTTTCCTTCTGAATTTCATCAAGCATATCAGAACCACTGTTCAACATTCTAACAGATTTGTGAGTAGCTTCAAGCTTTCTTGTCAGAGTTGCCACTTCCTCTTGAAGTCCTGCATTAATCAACACTAGATTAGCCTTTTCCATAACATCAGCATTATTAAACTTACTTTGCCATTCCTCCAGATCTTCCTTCAGCTTTGTGCTGAGCTCTTTCAGCCTTTCATTCTGAGAGACAAGTTGTTCTATCTCACTTTGCTTTTCTCTCACAAGTTTACATGCTTCTTCCCACTTGATGTGTAGTAGCTTGTAAGTCTCAGCCAGTTCCTCATCTGTAATGTCCTCATCACTTGTATCAGACTCATAGACAGTTCCAGAGAAAGCATTGACTTTGTTTGCAGATATCTCCTCCTCATCTTCAGTGTCTTCATCTGACCAAGTTACCATCATACCTTTCTTCTGCTTCTTTAGATAAGTGGCGCATTCAGATCTGATGTGACCATATCCTTCACATTCATGACACTGCACTCCTTTATTCTGACAAGATTTTTCGTCTTCTTTGGTCTTCCTCTGTGAATTAGTAAATTTGGGTTTGTTATCGAACTTCATGTCCTGGACATTAGGCCTGGTTCTTTTATCAATTTTTCTCAATGCTCTGTTGAATTTTCTTGCTAGCATGGCCAGAGCCTCAGTCAGATTTTCACCCTCACAATCTTCATCATCACCTTCATCAGTGTTTGACACAAAAGCAATACTCTTATTCTTCTTCTCAGATTTTCCACTCAGTTTCAACTCAAATGTCTGCAAAGAGCCAATAAGTTCATCAACCTTCATGTTCTCAATGTCTTGAGCCTCCTCAATTGCAGTGACTTTCATAGCAAACTTCTGAGGAAGAGATCTCAGGATCTTCCTTACAAGCTTCTCATCTGACATAGGTTCTCCCAAAGCAAATGAAGCATTAGACAAGTCACGGACACGCATGTGGAATTCTGAAATAGTCTCTTCTTCAGTCATCATCAGATTTTCAAATTGAGTAGTAAGCATCTGAAGCCTTGACATCCTCACTCGAGTAGTTCCTTCATGTGCAGTTTTCAGAATTTCCCAAGCATCCTTTGCCACAGTACACGTATTGATCAGCCTAAACATATTCTTGTCAACTCCATTAAAAATAGCATTCAGAGCCTTTGAATTTCCAAGTGCAGCTTCATCTTCAACACTGGTCCATTCTTCTTCAGGTTTTTCAACAACAGTAGTAGAGGTGCCTTCAACCTCAGCCTTAGTGGGGTGCTTCCAACCCTTGACAATAACTTTCCAAGTCTTGTTGTCAATCGATTTGAGAAAGGCTGTCATGCGAACCTTCCAGTAGTCATAGTTAGTACCATCCAGAATGGGTGGCCTATTGACTGATCCTCCCTCCTTGTTATCCATGAGAACTTGAATAAACTCCCTGGAGCTCACCCAACCAGAACAGGGTGCCTGCTCTGATGCCAATTGAAATTCAGGTTCCCTCTGATACGATTGTCCTACACGATGCTGGGACAAGAGGTTCGACAATCGCTTAACAATAAACAAAACTTAACAACAAAACAATAACACTCAGAAGTTGTTAACCCAGTTCAGTGAAAACTTTCACCTACGTCTGGAGGGTTTGCACCCAAAGAAAGGAAATCCACTATCTCAAGATTCAGGAATTACAGACACTCATGAACACCTCAGTTCATAGTTCACTTCCTAATCTACCCAGTGTATTTCTACTTAGAATCTCAACCTAAGTATGAGAGCCCCTCTCACTTTCTCTCAATCACTGCCACAGTGATTGGTAAACACAATGAACAATCAGAGTTTGAATGTAATCAAACAACACAGAACCCTTCTTTGCTTTATAGAATCAGTGAGCAAAGAGGATTCACAAATAACAAAGAACGAAGCACAATAACAAATCCTAAAACTCTTAATCTCTCTTTCAGCTTCGGTCAACTTCACGTTTTAGGTCTTCATCCTTTTATAGACTTCAGCAGCGGTAGCATGGGCTTTAGGGTTAGCACGGGCTGAAGAAACAGATTCCAATAACAGCAATTTGAAAACGCAATCTTGATAGATTCGGTTTCTTATTGCACAAGTAAAGATAGAAATCAATCTTTTAACAAAGATTGTTTCAACAAATAACAACCCAACAACTAAAACCCTTCTGAGATAGTTACTTGCTCCTCAAGTAACTCAAAACATATCTTCAACAAATCTTCAGAAGGCCCATAACAGAAACACAAGCTGAGGACTTATGTCCTAGCCTCACGAGGTCAGATGCCACGACATCTGCTTCGACAATCGGTTGTTTTGACAAAATGCAAGGCAACATGTTCCAACAATAACAGTCCATGCATTGATAATGTTCTGTTAGTAGATGGATTAAATCACAACTTATTGTCAATAAGCCAATTAGCTGACAAGGGTTATGATATTATCTTCAATCAAAAGTCCTGCAGGGCTGTAAGTCAGATCGATGGCTCTGTTCTGTTTAACAGTAAGAGGAGGAACAACACTTATAAGATCAGATTATTTGAGTTGGAAACTCAGAAAGTAAAGTGCCTTCTTTCTGTTAATGAGGAGCAATGGGTATGACATAGACGGTTAGGGCATGCCAGTATGAGAAAGATCTCTTAGCTGTGTAAGCTTGACCTTGTCAGGGGCTTACCCACTCTGAAGTTCTCTTCAGATGCTCTTTGTGAAGCATGCCAGAAAGGAAAATTTACAAAAGTCTCTTTCAAGGCTAAGAATGTTGTTTCCACCTCAAGGCCGTTGGAACTTCTGCATATCGACCTATTTGGACCAGTGAAAACTGAGTCTATAGGTGGCAAGAGATATGGGATGGTCATTGTTGACGACTATAGCCGCTGGACATGGGTAAAATTTATATCCCGCAAGGATGAGTCTCATTCTGTCTTCTCTACCTTTATTGTCCAAGTGCAAAACGAGAATGCTTGTAGGATTATGCGTGTCAGAAGTGATCATGGTGGAGTGTTTGAGAATGACAAGTTTGAGAGTCTGTTTGATTCCTATGGAATTGCATATGATTTCTCTTGTCCTAGAACCCCTCAACAAAATGGAGTTGTTGAGAGGAAGAACAGAACTCTTCAGGAGATGTCTAGAACCATGCTTCAAGAAATTGACATGGCAAAGCACTTTTGGGCAGAGGCAGTAAACACATCATGTTACATTCAGAACAGAATCTCTGTGAGACCAATTCTGAATAAGACTCCTTATGAATTGTGGAAGAAAGTAAAACCCAACATTTCTTATTTTCATCCTTTTGGTTGTGTTTGCTATGCTCTGAATACTAAGGATAGATTACATAAGTTTGATTCTAAATCTTCTAAATGTCTATTACTTGGTTATTCTAAACGATCTAAAGGTTTTAGAATTTATAATACTGATGCTAAAACTATTGAAGAATATATTCATGTTAGATTTGATGATAAGCTTGACTCTGATCAGTCAAAGCTAGTTGAAAAGTTTGTAGATATGAGTATCAATGTTTCTGACAAAGGCAAAGCTCCAGAGGAAGCTGAACCAGAGGAAGACTCTCCAGAGGAAGTTGGTCCCTCTGATCCACAGCCTCAGAAGAAGAGCAGAATTGTTGCCTCTCACCCTAAGGAGTTGATTCTGGGAAACAAAGATGAACCAGTCAGAACCAGATCAGCCTTCAGACCCTCTGAAGAGACTCTACTTAGTCTGAAGGGATTGGTTTCCTTAATTGAACCAAAATCAATTGATGAAGCTCTTCAAGACAAAGACTGGATTTTGGCAATGGAGGAAGAACTGAATCAATTCTCCAAGAATGATGTTTGGAACATTGTCAAGAAACCTCAAGGTGTTCACATCATTGGAACAAAATGGGTATTCAGAAACAAGCTGAATGAAAAAGGAGATGTAGTCAGAAACAAAGCAAGACTAGTTGCTCAAGGCTACAGTCAGCAAGAAGGAATAGATTATACTGAAACGTTTGCTCCAGTAGCAAGACTAGAAGCAATCAGACTGCTGATCTCTTTCTCAGTGAATCACAACATAATCCTTCATCAGATGGATGTCAAGAGTGTCTTTCTGAATGGATACATCTCAGAGGAAGTATATGTGCACCAACCTCCTGGTTTTGAAGATGAGAAGAACCCTGACCATGTTTTCAACTTGAAGAAATCTCTCTACGGTCTAAAGCAAGCTCCCAGAGCATGGTATGAGAGACTCAGATTTCTTCTGGAAAATGAGTTTGTAAGGGGTAAAGTGGATACAACTCTCTTTTGCAAAACTTACAAAGATGATATCTTAATTGTGCAAATTTATGTTGATGATATTATATTTGGATCTGCTAATTCATCTCTTTGCAAAGAATTTTCTGAGATGATGCAGGCTGAATTTGAAATGAGCATGATGGGAGAACTCAAGTACTTTCTGGGTATACAAGTTGATCAGACACCAGAAGCTACTTACATCCATCAGAGCAAGTACACAAAGGAACTTCTGAAGAAGTTCAATATGACAGAATCAATAATTGCTAAGACTCTTATGCATCCTACATGCATTCTGGAGAAAGAAGATGCAAGTGGGAAAGTATGTCAGAAGCTCTATCGTGGAATGATATGTTCATTTCTATACTTAACTGCATCTAGGCCAGATATTCTGTTTAGTGAACACTTATGTGCTCGATTCCAATCAGATCCTAGAGAAACTCACTTAACTGCTGTTAAGAGAATTCTCAGATATCTGAAAGGTACCACTAACCTTGGCTTGATGTATAAGAAAACATCATAGTATAAGCTTTCAGGTTATTGTGATGCTGATTATGCTGGAGATAGAACTGAAAGAAAGAGTACTTCTGGAAATTGTCAATTTCTGGGAAGTAACTTAGTCTCATGGGCAAGCAAGAGGCAATCTACTATAGCACTATCCACTGCAGAGGCAGAATATATCTCAATAGCTATTTGCAGCACTTAGATGCTCTGGATGAAACATCAGCTAGAGGATTATCAAATCCTTGAGAGCAACATTCCAATTTATTGTGATAACACTGCTGCAATCTCACTCAGTAAGAACCCAATCTTACACTCAAGGGCAAAATACATTGAGGTAAAGTATCACTTTATTAGAGATTATGTTCAAAAGGGCGTACTTCTTCTGAAGTTCATTGATACTGACCATCAATTCGGCAGATATCTTTACAAAGCCCTTAGCAGAGGATAGATTTAAATTTATACTGAAAAATCTGAATATGGACTTTTGTCCAGTATGAAGATGGATCAGAACCTCTGACTATGATGCTTCCTCATCAGAAGATGTCTAGTTTAGAAGGTAACTTAGTCAGAAGATAAGTACCCATTGGTGCTTACTCTAAGACGAGACAGTAAGCGTGTGTCAGTTTACTTTGATACATCGTTCCTTGTGCCCGTGCTGACAATCTGTTGTAATGAGTGTAGATGTGTTTTTTCTCCACCGTGTGATCTGTGTGTTAACTAACTATTGATAATGATGTTCCTAATTTTTAACCGTTGATTTTACTTCTGCTTTTACAATCAACAACGGTTACTTTCTAAAACCACTACGCACACACGTTTTCCATCATTCACGTCTTTTGCTTCTCTCTCTCCTATTTGCAAAACCCTCATCTTCTTCGATTCTCTCTCGCTCTCACTCATCTCTCTTCTACCCAAACCTCCTACCTTCAACTATGGCGAGATCTGAAAGGGCTGACTCCGAAGAAAGGGCTGATTCCGCTGACGGAAGAATGTTCCCCCAAATGGTGGTGGGTCTTCCAACGGGTCAAGTGGGCCCTATCCTCCGTTCTAGGTTTACAGATGCTGCTCAAGCACAAGTCCAAGATGTTGAGGATGTTGTTCCCCTATCTCAGAGAAGATGTGCAGTTACATGCGTTTTCCCTCCAGAAGATCTCCAAGTTCTTGCTGAATAGAGATTTGACCTCGACAACATTGTTGATAATGGGGTCGATCTTCGTCTTGAAGTTCAAGCTCAAGGTTGGGAAGGGTATTTCCAAAGACTCCATGGTCCAGTTTATGATAAACTCGTGAAGGAATTCTGGAAGCACGCTAACTACAATGAGCATCAAGTAGTGTCGTTTGTTCTGGGAAAGAGGATCATCATTTCTGAGAAGTCGTTTGTAAGGCTTCTGGGTGCAGAGACAAGCAATGGCTACAGATTCCAGTTGCAGGAATCAAAAGTCAAACCAAGTACCAAGGAGAAGGTCAACATGGCACTTTATTCTACATGGAAGCCAGTGAAAAATGACTGCAAGACCAAGGATCTTCATCCTGATCTGAGAATCTGGCTCAAGATTCTTCTAAACTGCATAAATCAAAGGCCGAAGGGAAGCTCTCCAGATTACATCAACTTCACCCAGAAGGTGTTGCTTTTCTTCATCAAGGAGCACCGCAAAGTCTTCCTGCCCTACTTTCTCTTCTCCTATCTGAAGGAGTGCATCAAGAAGTCAAGAACTACTGCTTCACCCAAGTCTGCAATCAAGTACATACCTTTTGGCAGATTGCTTTCTGATTTCTTCATAGAGAGCAAACTAATAAAGGCTCTGCAAAATTTAGGATGCACTGAAGACTTGACAACAATTGTTGGGGATGTCTTCACTCCAACATCCATGAAGAAAATGGGCTTGATAGAAACAAAGGTTGAAGTTAAAATTGCTGATGCAAGACCAAGAAGAAGAATCCATCTGAAGGACTACCCTCTCTGGTCCAAGGCTGATGATCCAGAGGCTATCAGGATCTATCTTGATGATTTGAAGCAGCAAGACCTTGAGATTGTTGTGGATGAATTCTTCAGAAATCTTCAAGATCCTCCAGACTTTGAGTCTCCCAGGAAGAGGAAGCAAGTTGAAGCCTCTGAGGAGAAGGATCCCTCTGATGGTGATGACGATGATGATGATGAACCACCGCCTCAGAAGAAGGGAAAGAAGGTCAGGATTGCAACTCAAGTCACTCATCTGCAACCAACTCAGGAGCTTGTTAGAACTGCACCTTCTACCAGAATCACAAGATCTGTAGTTAGAGCTTCAAGTAAGTTTGTTGTTCTTTTAGATGATGATTTAAATTTGCTTGATGCAATTTATGATGAAACCAACCCTGAACCTACACCAGTTGATCAACCAACCTCTCACCCTTCACCTCCTAGGGCCTCATTCTTCCAACCTTCCATTGAGGAAGAACCCCTCTGTAAAATGCTTCAAGCTGGCAAACCCTCTGCTTCAACCTCACCCATTATCCTTCCATACAATCCACAAACCTCTGAACCAATAGTTTCTGAGACACAAGCTCAAGAGATACCAAACCCTGAAAAATCCAACTCTGAGCCTCAACCCTCTGATCACTCAAATGAGGAACCCTCTGAAAGAGAAGTTCTCTCTCCTGCTCCCACTGTTTCTTTTCTTACCAATGTTCTTTTTTCTTCTCCTTTCGATAAATCTGAAGCTTCTCGCTAATTCTTTCAACTTGCCAGAGAAAGAGTTTCAGAAATTCTTGAACACTTTCTAACTGTTCTAAGTCCAAACCGCTACTCTGGACCCAGGCCAGAACCTCTGGTTGATCCGGATTTCCTAATCCAAGCGGTCCCTCTGGCTTCTATGCCTCATCCACCTCCTCCTCCTCGTTCTCCTCTTCCAGAGAATAATGCATCAGTCTCAAACCATTCCTCAGACAAATCACAAAACCCTGAGACTGAAACCCCTCATCAAAACCCTAAGACCAATACATCTGCACATCAGACTCTGTAGATTGGTTCTCCCTCGGAGGCTGCTAGTAGCAATCACTTTTCATCACCTGAACCAAACCTCTCTCTTGTTCCCTACACATACTCTGGACCAACCACCCTCCTTGATTGCATCAACTCATTTAATCATGAAGCATCTTTAAGGGTTCGCAATGTGCATGGTCGCACTGACCTCAGTGAGAATCCAGACATGGTTGTTGAGGAATGGGATCATTTGTGTTCTTGGATGGTTGACCAAGTTCCAGTGATGGTGGGGTTTCTAAATGCTGAAAAGAACCAGTGTGTTGAAGCTGCTAGTCACCGATTCAAAAGAAGAGAAGCTTTGAATGAACAGCTGATGAGAGCACAGCTCTATACTATTATTGAAGAAGCCAGAAAGAAGAAAGAACAAGAAGAATAAGCTGCAAGGATTGAAGCAGAACAACGTGAAGCTGCAAGGTAGCAAGCTCTGGAACAAGCAGCTAAATTACAAGCTGAAGCTAAGGCACTAAGAAATCAAGCACTTGGAATCATTCCATTTACTGATGTTGCCTCCACATCTGCTCAAGTTCCTCACTCTGATCAAGCTGAAACGTCTGCTCAACCTCAGTCAGATTCAAGAATTGATCTCATTGAACAAAGACTTGATTCTCATGAAGCTCTTCTTCAGAGTCTGAAAGAGATGTGCACAGAACTTTTGAGGCGGACACCTAAACCTTAGTATTTAGGAACTCTCTTTATTCTGTTTTTCTACTCTATTCCTATGTTTTTCGCGTTTAACTCTGGTTCTTCTATTCAATTATCGTTTTTCTTTTTATGCTTGCATAATTCTTGTTTATCATTACTCAAATTTTCACTCATACACATTAATCAACAAACAAGTTTTTTTTTTATTAATAAGATAATTCATACAATGCATTGATACATTAAGAAGGGAGGATTTTTCCTCAATTCTCTACATTGCCTACGCATCACTGCTTTCTCAAGCTCCAGACAATGCTGCCTATGCTCTAAGAGGACTAAGCTCTGGCGTAGCTCCTGCCTCTCAGGACCCTCTGCCACTATCTCCAGAGCCGCCTCTGTTGCTCTGATCTCCTCATAAAGCTCTAACTCCTTCTGGAAGAACACTTGCATTTCCTCCACGAATCTGAGGAAGCTTCTGAGGATGTTGTCCATTTCTAGACTCAAGCTCACGCCTAATAGCCGGTTTGTCAAACTATAGACGCTTGGTTCCTCTGGATGGCGTACATTGATGAAGAGATATTCATCAAAGGCATTCTTCCTCAATTGCTCGATGCATGCTATGAAGGATGCCATTGCAATATTGTGTTCAAGTGAAAACGAGATGTGAAGACTGATATGGTTTAACCGCTATTTATAAGCTAAGTTCAGTCTACAGAAGTTAATGTTGAAGTAATTGCTCGAGGATTGTTTATTGGTAACAGATGTTTACCTTTAACTCCTTGGCCGGTGGTAAACGTTCAACTCTTTCATTTAATCTTCTGCATATGCATTAATTAAAAACGTTTTTCTTTAATTTCTTATTATTTTCTCCATCTTTTTGCACTTAGACCTTTCCTAAGGGGGAGTACCATGTACTTCAAGCTAAGTTTTTCACACCCCGTGCTTTTTGCTTATGACAAAAAGGGGGAGTATAACCCAGTTTTTGATGTGTAAGCTGTGTTAGTGTGATTTCTTTTTCTTTTGGAGAATTTAAGAGTTCCACCTTTATGACCATAGATGTGTCACTGGGCAAATACAAGGAATACATTTTCACTTCCTCTGAAGTGATATTAGTTGACTCTGATACCTTTACTCTGCTCATGACTCTGAATACTTATGCGCTCGGATTATTTCATTTTATCCATGTCATACATTCTTACTCTGAATTCTTTTATTATTTAGCTCAGAATCTAGATATTACTAATATTTTCATTAAGTCCTAGATTCAGGGGGAGCTAAACTCAGAATCAAGATGTGACTTGGATTCAAAATGAGCAAAATAAACCATTCACCTCAAGATAAGTTTATCACTACTCTCTAAACTCTGAGTGAATTCAGTTTATTGTTTAAGAATTGTTTATCAAAATACTTGGTTTTGTCATCATCAAAAAGGAGGAGATTGTAAGATCAAGTTTTGATCTAGTAGTACAACTCTATGTTTTAATGATTACATGTTAACTATTATGTATGAACAATTATGGTACTCTAACGTTGTTTTCTGAGTGTTCTAATGACAGGCCATGACTCTGGTTTTATTTAACATAATTCTGAAGCACAATATCTAAAGAGTAACCTCTGCAACGCTGTCGCACGTATTATGTTCAATCTGAATAGTAGATCAAGCTTCAGAAGATCTGAAGATTATAAAGCTCTGATATGGATTCAGCTCACTAGAAGCTCTGAAGGATCTGAAGCTCTGAAGGATCAGAAGCTCTGAAGAATCAGAAGATCTGAAGATCCAAAAGCTCTGAAAGTCAGAAGCTGAGTAGTGAAGATTCTGAAGTCCAAGAGTAAGCTGGCTCTGAAGACCAAGTACTTCTCCTCTGAATCCAGAAGCAGAAGTTACAAAGGTCAGAGGATCCAAGCTTCCCTCTGACTCTGATCACCAAGCTTCACAAGTTCCAAGATGAAGCATCACTCTGATCAGAAGTCAACAATGATAAAGGTCATGTCGCTATCCAAAGTACAAAAGCAATTGTACCATTCCTCACGACCTTACCTAACTGATTCAGTCACAGCAGAACCTGGAAAACCCAGATCTGCCCTCCAACGGTAGCATTCCATGCAAACTTCCAAACATAATTCCTTGGATTATATAAAGAGGTTGAAGATGAAAGATGCGTTTTGGAAGAAACTTGTTCACACGCAAGCAATATTCAAATATTCTCTTAGCAATCTTTCTTCAAACCGAACTTAGTGTGTTTACTATCAGCTTTCTAAGAAGCATTTCTTTGTAAACCCAAACCTTCAAACAATTGTTTGATTTTCCTTTAGGAGATCAAGGTTGATCGGATCCTAGAGAAGACTAAGAGAGTGATTCTTAGTGATAGCTAAGTCAGTGTATTGTTAGTCACTTTGCAGGTAGCAAGTGCAGTTGTAACAAACTCTGATTAGTGGATTGCCTTCATTCTAAGAAGGAAGAAATCACCTTAACGGGTGGACTGGATTAGCTTGAGGGATTTATCAAATGAACCAGGATAAAATCATCTGTGTGCTTTCCTTAACTCTTATCTTAGCACTTTTATCTTTGGTGGTTGAAGAGATTTATTTAAATCTCAAGTGGGTCGAGTTTTTAGTTTCAAAAACGCTATTCAAACCCCCCCTTTCTATCGTTTTTCATACCTTCAGCTCTAACGACTATTATCTCTCTCATAGAAGATACTGAAGTATAAAAGAAAGACTTGAAGATTTCTGCAATCAATGACCAGCTCTCCATTGAAACTCATTCCAACGATTTAAGTCAAAAAGCAAGAAATCTACATAAGCCTAAGAGTCAAATCTTTTGACATTGTCTGTTTCGAGAAGAGAGAACCTTACCCTAGAGTTAAATCTTATCATCCTACTCTTTCTAGAATTAGAACATAAAGTATACCCTCAGAGTCAAATCTCATATCAAATACTTTATAGTTCCTAAGCTTGAAAGTCTCTACTACCATTCTTGTAAGAAGAGATCTATGTAGATGAAAATGATTTTGAAAAAGATTGTAGTAGAAATCATGTATAATACTTGTTAGGAGAAGTCCTAGATAATACTTGATAGGAGAAGTCCTTGATAATACTTGTAGGAGAAGTCCTGGAAAATACTTGTTAGGAGAAGTTTTGGATAATTCCTGTAGGAGAAGTCCTTGATACTTTCATAGTGAAATCTTTGTAAAGACAAGGACTTGACTTAACCCCATCATTTAGGGGTGAACTAGGATAAAAAGCCAATGTGTCTATCATTTACTATTTTCTCTTTTATCTGCTGCACTAAACAGTTGTGAAAAAGTTTTTAAAACCAATAATCTTTTGAAAAATCAAAGTTATAGAACAACACAATTCAAACCCCTATTTCTTGTGTTATTTCATTATATTTCCAACTATACGGTTAAGTAGGTATGTGCACTAATGAAACAAAATTGCCTTGATCATATGTCATCAATTCCATACAATTAGCAACAATAAGAGACTCAAACAAATCTAATTGTGCAACAACAATGGAGACTATCTCATGCTTTCAAGTGTTTAGGTATACTCCCTCACACCGGCTTAGGTTCAGAACTTCAATTAATTTCAAAGGATTACAAGGTTATGCCTATGAAACTCATGATAAAAGTGCACATATTCATGCCATGGAACCTAAGAGTGTAACTACAAAGAGTATCAAAGACACATGCTTTCTCCTTTAAAAACAACTCATGCAATCATTGACTTTTCATAAACCATGCTTAAGCAATTGGATCAACTTCAATTCAAAACCAAGGCAAACATGGAGACATCAACTCCAAATCTAAAACAAGTAACAGTCAGAAAGTACTAACATATTATCAAAATACTTTAAAATAACTAACTACTGAAATTATATGACATAAAACTAAAATCAAACAGTGCAATGATGAGCTCTCAGTTTCCATCTCTCATGAGTTCTTCAAATCTAGCTCCATAATGGTGGTTGGTGTCTCCCATGAGTTCTTAGGCCATGGAACTTGTGTAGTAAATTCATTAGAGGTTAGCCAGTCGTAGGCTAGCTCGAGAGAAGTAAGCACCTCGTGCATGCGTATACAATGCAACGATAGCTTCATACGCTGGTCGATGTTGCTGACCCTAGATCCCTTGTGTAGCATGAACATGTGACAAGCTTGTGTCCAACTGTTGGAGTAAAGCTCTATTGTCAGCACGATGTGCTTGAATTTCAACTATCGGTGTTTGCAATTGCTGGATATGGGTCACAAGAATCTCCACTTATGATGGAGGATACTCTTGGGGAGGTGGTGGTTGTTGATTTTGTGCCTCTTATTTCTTCTCCTATAGCTTTTTCAGTATCAATTTCAATTGCTTCTCCTTACAGTTTTGTGCAATATAAGTTGCATCGATTTTTATGATCAGTGCATCATGCCTAGGCGGGACATGATCCTTACGAAACCTACAAAAATAAGTGATAAACTATGGTAATATCGTGTGTGAGGATCCGTTTTGGAAACACTTAGCAATAAAATCCGAGACAACTACAACAATGTCTATTGTGAAGTTTTGGAAGATGGAAAAGAGAAATTTTCATTTATTTATTCGCAGGCCAAAGACATGGGATGTTGGCCAGATGTTGTGAAGGATGGGTACAGTCCAGACTTGAGAGGGCTGAGTCATATGAAATTTAAGATTTGGTCCGACTCTAGTTTGATCAAAGTGTTTCTTTTCTTCAACAAGGTCTTTAACAAACAACTGCCTTCTCATATCCAGTTCAGTATACCCATCTAAATCTGCCAGTCTTTCTCGGGCTACCAACCTGGTGAAACTTGTTCCTCTCATTCGAATATGTTGCTCTTGGTTCCCATGGTCGCTCAAGATATTTTTTGATTTTATCTCGGCCATAACATACTTGAACATTATTCACCCAAGTGATTCTCTATCCTGGAGCTTCCTTTAAATAGTAAGCATTAGCATAAAATAGTTTGACTATTTCAGAATTGAAGCTCATTTTCAGTTTGGCTAGTTTCTTCCACTTTTTGTCAACAATTGTGCACATGAAGTCCGAATGCTCACCTTCTTTCAATCAACTCGCCATTCAGGAAAGAACTTGGTCAACCTCTTGTATTTTTGTGCAGTGACAGTGGATTTGAAAGGAAGACTTGACTCAATGTCTTCTTGGGATTCGTTCATTTCTTGAGAAGGCAATTTGGAAAGAAATTATATGTTCCTTTGTTCTTTGAATTTTATTGCTAACCTTTTTAGCCAGAGAAGAAGAAGTTGCGATGGAGCTCGCGGTGGTTGGTCTCTTCGAAGTGATTCTAGGCACTGGGTCTTCTTCTCCTTGATGAGGAGAAGAGAATGGTGGTGTTGGTTAGTGCTTAAGTAATCAAAGATGATCGAAGAATGTTGTTACATGGAGGAGGGCTCGCTGGAAATTTGTAAAGCTTGACCGAAACTTCAAATCTTCACCATCTTCATGTTTTCCTCTCCTAGAACTTCATGAAAACATCTGAGATTGTCTCCTATACTTCCTAGAACTTCAATGGCATGAAAACCAAGTGAAAATACCAAAGGAAAGGGCAATCACGAGCTACTCATCCACATGACCTAGATGCAAAGGTTTATGGATGATGAGGGCTTATTCATATTGATGAATAGTAACATTGTCAATCAAGCATAGTGACTCGTCTCGTTGGTTGGTCGTGCGTTCAAATCAGCTTTAATTGTGTCTACAGAACTGAACAAAAGTGTCATCATGCTTTATTAATTCGACACAGTGCAAGAAAATGAGAGTGTATTTCATCCCTCAAAGTTCAAAGTCATGTGACATGAGTCGTCAAGGGTCTTAGTCCACTATCTCATCTCGGGTTACGATAACTCTGAGACAATATTTTCTATTGTCATGAGAGTTAATCAGATTATTTTTTCAGAACATTGGAGTTCCTATTTAGTCGTCATGACCAAGCCTTCGGTACTTGTTATTGTTATTGTTCCCCTCGGGGTCACAACCAACTTTACTGCTCGTGAATCAATGTCTATCACACAGACATATATATGTATCACACACATACATACTATATGAAGATGTATATAGATATTCTCTACTATACTAATACTGAGGTAACGAGAGTACAATAGGGAAGCTACCTGTTTGGTGAGAGTGCGAGATGTTACATGAAACATTGATCTTCTTAGGAGATTGGTGTTATGCTTTCTTGAAAAGGAAAAATGATGACATGTACATTGTAGTATGAACACATATCACAAACTATATTATGATGCATATTACACTAGTACACCTATTTAGTGATCATAATGGTATGTATTATTAGTTATGTGGTTATGGGAACATGCACGTTTAAATTGCTTACTTTTCTCTTATAGCTCTAACTAACGGTTCTTATTGATCAGGGCCGGCCCAAGGGTAAAATCACTCAAGCAAAGACTTTAGGCCTCCAAAAAAAAATTTTTACTAAGGAAAAAAGACCTAAAAAAATATTTTTTTGCTAAGTAAAAAAGGCCCCAAAAAACCAAGCATTAATACTAAATAAAAAAGGACTCAAAAAAATACATCACTTTAAATTTGGCTTTAGACCTCATTTAGTGTTGGACCGACCCTGTTATTTGATGACCCGAGGTTTAATCTATGTTTATCGAGTCCTTCTTGTTTCTTTCTTTCCCTTTTTGAGTCATTTATTGAGTTTTAAGTCAAATTGAGTCCCTTTTTAATTCATAATTGCATCTGCATTAGTTTAGTTGTTTTTTTTTAGTCTTTTTATTAGTTTTAGGAAGAGCTAATTCCTATGGTCAGTTTTGAGCTGAAGTCCTTTGAATACATGAGGGTTGATTGCATGTTGGGAGTTTTATTTGATGAATTGAATGGATGGTTGATGAATTATTGTGATTAAATGAGTGTTTCCATGAGTTATATTGGTGGAATGATGGTTTATTGAGATTCTTTGAAGGTTTCAGGTGTTTTTGATGGCTAATGATGTTGATTGAAGACCAAGTAATAAGCCATGATGATAGTTGAAGAAGGAGTTACAAAATTCGGAGAAGAATCTGATGATCCACGCTATGCCACGCACATGCGTGGCGTTTCGGTGCAAAGAAAGCAATGAGGAGCTGAAGGCCACACATGTGCGCCACCTTGGCCACACATATGTGTGGTGGGCTGACCAGGATGAAGATTTGGACAGATTGGCCACGCATGTGCGTGGAGGATGCCACGCACATGCGTAGCGAACCGCTGAGAAGTCTATATATTAGGTTTTTTGTCATTTCATTGGGCATCTTGTAACTTTTTGAACAAAACTTAGAGGTTTAGGTTCTTGGAGCTTGTGGGAGGCTTCTTGGTACTCTTGTTTCAGGTTTTTGTTCTTTTAATTTGCATTATGAATTCCTTAGCCATGCTTGCCTAGTTTACCTTTGTACCTTGGGGATTGTGGATCCTAGTTTAAGTTATGTTATGAACTTCTGAGTTTCTTATATGAATATAGTTTCCTTTCTATGTATCTTTTCTCTATTTCAATACTCTCTTGAATGCATGCAAGTGTTTGGCTTTCTTCTTGCACAACAGTAGTTGGTAAGGATTAAGGGACTTGGGATTAGATTGATTTGTTTGCTATCACTTAGGTATAAGGGTGAGAACTTATTGTGTTGGCCTGAACATACAAGTTTCATTCTTCAATTGAATTGACTAGGTACTAAGGCACTAGGTACTAAGGCATTAGGCTTAGCAACTGAAATTGAATGATTTACTTGATTAAGGTATTAACAAGTAAATGTAAAGGCTACATAACCATAGAAATGTTTCTTAGAGTTCATATATGAATTAGATTGTGAGTAACATAACTCAATTAGGTGAAACTTGACCCAGGGTACTGTTTTCTCATAAGTTTTAATAGATTTGTGTTTATGCTTTTGTTACAATTGCTTTCATCACAAAAAACTTTAAATTATATTTATTTTTCTTTTCGATTGCAAACATTAATCTCCAAGATCAAATCAACAAACAACTATCCCTGTGGTTCGACAATCTTTTGTATTACTTCGATCAATCCGTACACTTGCGGAATTGCTATCAAGTTTTTGGCGCCGTTACCGGGGATAGTTGAGTTTTGTTGATCGATTCTTGAGTTTTATTGTTTGGAGTTTTTATTACAATTGCTTCATTGAATCAGTGCTACTAACTTGTTTGTGAAAGTAATTTTTATAGGGTTCAATGGATGCTTTTGGTTTGAGTGGATTCCATGGATATGACCAACATCAATTCTATGACCAAGGATGGGAAAGACAACCTGATATCTTTTGGGAAGGTGATGACAATTTCAATCCATGGGATCTACCAAGTCATCAGTACTATGGAGAGTATGGACATGAATCTTTTGATCAAGAACAACCCCACAATATCAAGGGAGCGGAAAGAAGAGCTTGGAAGAAATGGTGGCTGATTTGGTACTTACCAATCAGAGTATCATGAATGAAACCAAGACCAGCTTAAGGAATCAAGAAGCTTCCATCAAGAATTTGGAGACTCTAGTGGGTCAATTAGCCCAAATCATAGTTGAAAGGCTTCTAGAAAACTTCTGGCCTCAAGCTTTGGAGGAGGGAGAGCAATCACTTACTATCCATGAAAGTGACATTGTGGAGAAAAGTGAGGAGCCACAGAGTGAAGAAGAATCCCCAAAAGGAGAATTCACCAATGTTCTTGAGACAAAAAGTGATAATACAATGGGTGACCAAATGAAAAATGTGATTGATTGTGATGATGTTCATGATTTATCCATAGAGGATTTTGTCTTTGGAGACAAAATGCATAAAGATGAGGAGGAAACTCCAAGTCTTAGCATCAATCTCAAGGACCTGTGGATCAATGGAAAGCATGACAATGAACAAACAAGATGATGGAATCTTCTCAACACACCATGGAAGCAAATCAGTGAGAATTTTCTTAAACCCTCTACTCTTAATTTGATTTATGTTGCCATGATATATGGAAATGCAGGTAATATAATGATACATTTGTGTCAAAATTTGCATGATCTAAAGGGTCTAATGCAATTTGCTATAAACCCCGGCTAGAACTCTGAGTCCGGGGTAGTCTATCAAAGACTTAAAAATTGAGCTTCTTGGGAGACAACCCAAGGCCAGGTTTGTTTTTATTTTTAATTCGAGTTTGCTTTAATTTTGTGTTCTTTTATAAAAATAAAAATAAATTGTTTTCTTTTTAGGTAGTTAGTACATCAAGTCTTTTCCATGTTTTTCTTTTTACCTTTGAGTTAGTATGAATATCCTTGGGTTTTTTGCTGCAATGCTGAACTTGGTTAAGTGGTTTCACCCTTGATTTAGCTGCTTCTTATTAAAAGTTGTTGATACCATCTCTGTTGCTATCTTGTGGTCTTTGTTGCATGCTACTGTGATTGGAAGTGAGGTCATCTTGAATATGTTTACTTGAGTTCACTTAAGGGTTTCACTTCAATACCCTATTGTTTTGTTGAGTGTTGAGAGTCTCAAGGTTTATTCCTAACATGCTTGCACACAGTTAGCTCTGTTTTGAAATGCATATTGGTTGTTGCTTAGTGCTTGAATTTTTGAAGAGACTTGGTAGGAAATTCTTTCTGGCCTCAGAGTTTTGTTGAAATTGCACTTTTTCCCCTAGTTGCCCAAGTTGAGCCTTATAATTGAATAATTTTTCTTGGTCCCCAAACTATGGTGAATTGTGTTGTTGGTGAGTGTCTTATGGTTTTGTTTGAGCAGGTAAAATTATAAAAGGACTTCCTTCCTAACGAAGAAAAGAAAAAAGAAAAAAGCTAGTTGAATTGTCAAAAGAAGGGCAAGTGCCTTGTCAATTGAAAAAAAAAAAAAAAAAATATGAAAAGAAGGAAGGAGTCCCAAAGTCTTAACATTCTGCTCAGGTTGTATTGAATAAAGAAGTCACTCACCCCAAAATGTCTTGAGAGCCCCTTGTGCTATCCTTTTTCTTGGTTTCCCTACCTTTACCCTAGCCAAAGTTACAACCATTTTCAGTCTCTCTCTGATTCTTGCTACTTTGCAACTAACTTTGATTTGATTGATTACCAGGTTGAAGTTTTGTGCTTGCATGTTAGAGTACCAAAATGGTGAGATGAGTGCTTAAATGGTGAGGAATTGTGATGGACTCTTGTATTTTAATTCTTGTTGATTTTTACTCTCCTTTCATCTTTAGCATGTTTACAACTAACCTTTCTCGGTTTTGAGATGTGTTTGTGCTGAAAAGCTTAAGCAGCTGAAGAAAGGGATGATTTATTCTGTGCTTGAGGACAAGCTACATTGAGTTTACGCTTGAGGACAAGCTGTCGTTGAGTATAGTGTTGTGATGACTCGATGTTTATTCTATGTTTATCGAGTCCTTCTTGTTTATTTCTTTTCCTTTTTGAGTCATTTATTGAGTTTTAAGTCAAGTTGAATCCCTTTTTAATTCATAATTGCATCTGCATTAGTTTAGTTGTTTTTTTTTAGTCTTTTTATTAGTTTTAGTTAGAGGTAATTCCTATTGTCAGTTTTGAGCTGAAGTCCTTTGAATACATGAGGGTTGATTGCATGCTGGGAGTTTTATTTGATGAATTGAATGGATGGTTGCTAAATTATTGTGATTAAATGAGTGTTTCCATGAGTTACATTGGTGGAATGATGGTTTGTTGAAATTCTTTGAAGGTTTCAGGTGTTTTTGATGGCTAATGATATTAATTGAAGACCAAGTAATGAGCCATAATGATAGTTGAAGAAGGAGTTACAAAATTCGAGAAAGAATCTGATGATCCACGCATGTGCGCCGGCTATGCCACGCACATGCGTGGCGTTCGGTGCAAAGAAAGCAATGAGGAGCTGAAGGTCACGCATGTGCGCCACCTTGGCCACGCACATGCGTGGTGGGCTGACCAGGATGAAGATTTGGATAGATTGTCCACGCATGTGCGTGGAGGATGCCACGCACATGCGTAGCGAACCGCTGAGAAGTCTATAAATTAGGTTTTTTGTCATTTCATTGGGCATCTTGTAACTTTTTGAACAAAACTTAGAGGTTTAGGTTCTTGGAGCTTGTGGGAGGCTTCTTGGTACTCTTGTTTCAGGTTTTTGTTCTTTTAATTTGCATTATGAATTCCTTAGCCATGGTTGCCTAGTTTACCTTTGTACCTTGGGGATTGTGGATCATAGTTTAAGTTATGTTATGAACTTCTGAGTTTCTTATATGAATACAGTTTCCTTTCTATGTATCTTTTCTCTATTTCAATACTCTCTTGAATGCATGCAAGTGTTTGGCTTTCTTCTTGCACAACGGTAGTTGGTAAAGATTAAGGGACTTGGGATTAGATTGATTTGTTTGCTATCACTTATGTATAAGGGTGGGAACTTATTGTGTTGGCCTGAACATACAAGTTTCATTCTTCAATTGAATTGACTAGGTACTAAGGCACTAGGCTTAGCAACTGAAATTGAATAATTTACTTGATTAAGGTATTAACAAGTAAAGGTAAAGGCTACATAACCATAGAAATGTTTCTAAGAGTTCATATATGAATTAGATTGTGAGTAACATAACTCAATTAGGTGAAACTTGACCCAGGGTACTGTTTTCTCATAAGTTTTAATAGATTTGTGTTTATGCTTTTGTTACAATTGCTTTCATCACAAAAAACTTTAAATTATATTTATTTTTTCTTTTCGATTCCAAACATTAATCTCCAAGATCAAATCAACAAACAACTATCCATGTGGTTCGACAATCTTTTGTATTACTTCGATCAATCCGTACACTTGCGGAATTGCTATCATTATTGATCGACATTGATCATGTTTCTTTTGTGGTTATGGTCAAGATACGAAAGTGGCCACAATTATTTGGCCAATGAATTTTTAGGGTTTGATTTTATTTTGTTTCATAATCATTGTTGCCTAAGTGGGAGAATGTTTGAGAATTAATTTTCTAGATTTGGATTTATGAAAATTGGTTGAATAATATGTATCATAATGTTTCTTGAAATTTGCAATCTTGTGATCAATGGTTATTGGTAATTACATGGTGGGGATACTTGAATAGTGTAGCCTATGGTTGAATGGAACATTGATGGGTAGGAACCATTTAGACTATTTCAGGGAAGGGTATGGTTTGAGAACATTGTGACTCCTCTTGTAAGGATATATGTAAACCATTGTAACCCTGCATAAAAAGGATGATCCCCTCTCAACTTATTCAATATATTTGTAACTCGAGTCACATGATACAAGATGATGCACTATTATCTTAAATGTCATCAAATTAGAGAAAAAAAAGGGGAGGAAAAATCTATCCTACAAACCCAAAACTCGAGTCACATGATACAAGATGATGTACTATTACGATTTGAGCTCTTGTTTTTTAATTCCTCACATTTAGGGTATTTTTTTTGTCGCGCTAAAAAATTATAACTAAAACACGTTTGTCGATTGAATAACTGGTACTATGCATACATAAACCATTTTCCTTAGATAAAAATGGGTTAGAAGATGCAAAGGGCTTATAACCTCTCCTTCCTCCACCAAATTACAATTTTTTGATTTTCAAAAGTCACAATAATACAGAGTACCAAGTCCTGCATCGTTACATGAGATAGTTCAAAAGGAGGAACTTCAAGTGCCAAGTCTCGGAGAACAAAACTCAAAAACCAAAACTTGTATTAGAGTCTTGAATACCGAAACTTCTAAAGTTAAAATAACCCGTGGGTAAACAATAAAATTAATCTTATTAGATGTCTAGTGTAAGTTAAAACTGACTTTTGTAACATCATATTTTTGAAAAGCCCTTTTGTATGTCTAACTACTCTAGAGAATTAAAAACCAAACACTTATTTTTGAAAAGCCCTTTTGTAGCTTTGTTTTTTAAAAAAAAAAACTACTCTTATATAAACTTATAAGGGCAATTCTTGATAAATTAAAAACCAAACACTTATCTAAATTTAGAAACCCCCGTGACTTGGAAGATAATCACAACTAAGAAAAGCTTGACGATTAAGTAAATAAACATGTTGCAGGTTGGTATAGGAGTAACTAACATTATACCCCATTTCAAATAATAAAACTAACATGATACCCAGGTTCTTAATTATCCCGCATATGTATTCTCTTCTCACATTACTAATGGATAATAAGAAGAATATGTTCAACTTCAAGGACAATACCACATTGTAATCCCATCCCAAGTAAAATAATTCATACCCACCCCAATTCCACGTGCACCTAGATAATTTTAGGAATATAATAGAGATAAGTGAGAGATATTATGAGTGATTTGATAGGAAAAATAAGAAAGAAATATGAAGAAAAATTTGGTGAAAATAATATGGAAGAAAATCTGGGTGTGAATATAGCGAAGTTGTAATCACAACATGTGTTTCATTTGGGTTAAACTTGAACTTTGAAGCTAAGCCCATTATTAATTAAACATAATAAATTACTATTGTACGGCTAAACGCTTGCATTGGAATTCAAGGAATAGAGGTTTCATAATGTCAAGGGCTCTTTGTTTTTAAGCAATATCTCTACTGTACTTGACAGTGACATGTATCTGTGATACTGTAACATTCAAACTTCTAAATTCTGCTTAGAAATTGTGTGCAAAAATCACTCACCTATTGAAGCACAATAAGGGGCAAGAAAATCATGATGCAATTTGGATAATTTTCCTATGTGCACATGTCATCCCTTAGCATATATCTACGCCAATAAAGTTTCCCAATATTAAACCCATCCTACAAAAACGCCTGCATGAAATTCACGAAGAAAATTCAAGTGTGAGTAATAAAGTCCCACGTTGACTTAGAATGAGTTAATTAAAAAGAACATATAAGTATGAAGACCCGCATACTCATTGGCTTAAGATTTTTTGTTAAGATGCGGCATTATATCACTATTCTGATGTTATCCCTTAAGCACATATTCATAGAGTTGTTTAACACTAACAGCTAATAAAACTGTCCAAGTTAAAGAAAAACAACATTACAAAATAACATGTGGGAAATTAATCTTCATGGACCACAAGTTATGAGCTTCTTGTATAATCATGACATCAAATGAGTTTTTAATGACAGAAGATTACAACAAACATAAAGAAAAATGAAAAGAAGTTAAATAAGTTTCACCTGAAGAAGCAATCCTAGGCTCTCTATGTGACACTGACTTCTGCCAAAGGAGAACTCAGAAATTCTTAATCTTCCTTACAAGTTTCCCTTACCAAAACCTTAATTACTTGTATGTTAGAAGCAAACAAGTTGTAGCAGGCTTTGTTTTGCCAAATTTTGAATAGTATATAAGCTTATTCTTAGAGTCTGCTTTTTCCATGTTAGTGTCTCAAAAGCTCAGAATGTCACTGCTAACTATGTTTCAACAGAGACTTAACAAATCCTTTTCTCTTCTTTGGCTTCATTTGTTTCTAATCTTGCTGACAAGTGCTTCAGTTAATGGAGTAGAGAAAAAGGCATTTGATTTCTTTCCCTTTTCCATTCCTTATTTGATATAGCCTCTATTTGTTTTCTTTCATATTTGAGCAAGCTTCTAACATTTCATCTTTTGTTTTCTATATGAACTTGGCCACCATTTGACTTGTCTCTAGAAATTTTACATTGCATTCTTGGGAGCTAATCCTGTGAGCACAGACAATGCAATTGAGACTCATTTGAATGTTCTATCTGCTGTGAAGGGAAGGTAACCCAACTAACTCAAACATTTTCTTATCTTTCTCTCTTCAAGCAGAAAAGAACATAAAAATGAACTACATATATAGCTATAGAACTCATCCAATCAAATTCTCACTTGTTTTTAAATCAAAACCATCCTCTCAAACCATGTGAAATAAATTTCTTCCTTTATCTCACAAAATTTGGTTTCTGATTGAGTGAAATGACATGAGGTGATCCATATAGCCAATCTTACTTAGTGAGATAAGACTTTTTGTTGTTGTTGTTGTCTCGTTTATTCTTTTGGACTAAGCCATTCGGACTTTGATTTGTGTTTACCTAGCCACCTTGAAGCCAAAGAATCTATTGTATATAGCTACACAAAGAGCTTCAATGCATTTGCTGCAAAACTGTCTGAGAAAGAAGCCAAGAAATTATCTTGTATGAATCAATTTACATAGCTCATTCATATTTGTTTAAAGGCCTTGTTTAAATAGCATATGTTATCATTTAACTCTATTTTTATGTGTAGCCATGGATGAAGTACTCTTGGTATTTCAAAATCAGTACCGAAAGCTACACACAACAAGATCATGGAACTTCGTTGGGTTACCTCAGACTGCTAAGAGAAGATTGAAGAAAGAGAGTAATGTAGTTGTTGCTCTTTTAGATACAGGTTCATCTTACCTTTATCCACATTTACATTTTCACTTTGCATATTGCTGTACTTAGTATGACATATTGTGTAAATGGTACTTCATAATTTAATTCGAAAATGTGTTTCTTCATATTGGTGAGGTAGGGATCACACCTGAGTCTAAAAGCTTCAAGGATGATGGATTTGGTCCTCCACCAGCAAAATGGAAAGGAACTTGTGGCCACTATGCAAATTTCTCAGGATGCAATAAGTAAACTCCCTTTCTTTGTTTACATTAGGCCACTCAGTGAGCTAGTTTGTAATCACATAAAGAACATTATCATTTTCAGACATTAAATTTGACATATATGAAGCAGTGATTTTAAACTATATCTAAACTAAACACATAAGTTAGTCTATTATAAACTCACTTGTCTATATCATAAAATTCACAAATTCATGCTGATACAAAATGAAATTGGCCAAAATATCCAAGTGGTACGTGCTAGCTTCCCTTTAAGTAATGTCCTGGTTTCAAGTCTCGTGGATGGATAAAGAACTCCACTAGGAGAGAAAGTACCACCATGATGTGGATGTTCCCGGCTCGAATAGTATTGTCTCGTGTAGATGATACCTGTATTAGACCAAAAATATAGATACTACTGATCTGCAGTTTTATTTTCACATGAGCTAAAACTTATGTTTTTCCTTTGCATGATGGAAAACTTAAAGCAAGATCATTGGAGCCAAATACTTCAAGGCTGATGGAGACATTTTTGAACCAGATATATTATCTCCAATTGATGTTGATGGCCATGGCACTCACACAGCATCAACGGCTGCAGGGACTCTGGTCCCCAATGCAAGTCTCTTTGGGCTGGCCAATGGCACGGCACGCGGCGCTGTGCCATCAGCTAGGTTGGCAATGTACAAGGTCTGCTGGTCACTCACTGGATGTGCAGACATGGACATACTTGCTGCATTTGAAGCTGCTATCCATGATGGTGTGGATGTCATATCCATTTCCATAGGTGGAGGCAATGCAGATTATGATCATGACTCTATTGCAATTGGTGCATTTCATGCCATGAAGAAAGGTATAATCACAGTTGCCTCAGCTGGAAATGATGGTCCAAGTATGGGAACTGTAACAAATACTGCACCATGGATTGTAACAGTAGCAGCTAGTGGCATTGACAGAACTTTCAGGAGCACTGCGCAGTTAGGCAGTGGAAAGAATGTTTCTGTAAGTTTCATTATTTTACCAGTCAGAAATTCTAAAAACCTTGAGCCCTTTTACCATAATTCCCAGAAAGCAATACTCTCCACTAATCAAAATTTCCTTTCCAGGCTTACATATACAAATTATTAGAATTTGAGTTAGATATAAGCATAACTATAACTCTGCCCCTAAAGTTAGCTCTCTACCATTTATAAGAACTTATTTCATGTGGGACCACTAGTCACTGGGGGACCTCAGATAGGCTTTGATACCCTCTTAGAATTCGTACTAGGCCTAACTGTACCCTTTATAAGGACTTATTTAGCTTTTCTTGTCAATGTAAGACCTTAACAAAACTATTAGTTAAACAGAACAATAACATTGGAATTTGAAACTATTGAAATTTCAATCTGGTGTAGGTTATGTCAATAACTTGTGGCATGCATCCAACATGTGGCATGATGGAATGATCAATTCAAGACAAGATTGATAAGGATTTTAAGAAATCCAAGACCAAATAGTTTTAGCAACATAAATTTGCAGCCAATTTGGAAAGTCATGTAGTTCTGTTAACCAATTGACATTCTGTTGCCTGTTGAGAATTTTCCATGATAAATTTATCATATGTGCATCCAACTATGGATGTTATGCAGGGGATAGGAGTGAACTGTTTCAATCCAAAACGAAAAGAGTACTCTCTTATCAATGGGATTGATGCAGCCAAGGACTCAAAGAGTAAGGATGATGCAGGGTAATGTTCCTTTTGTTTGTCATTAACAGCTTATATATTGTTCAACAATAAAAAATAAAAAAACTTTTTATGCATGCACAGTTTCTGCTATGAAGACTCCTTAGAGCCAAATAAGGTGAAGGGAAAGCTTGTTTACTGCAAATTAGGAAATTGGGGCACTGAAGGTGTTGTGAAAAAATTTGGGGGAATTGGTAGTATAATGGAAAGTGACCAATATCCTGATCTTGCTCAAATTTTCATGGCTCCTGCTACCATTCTGAATCATACCATAGGTGAAAGTGTTACCAATTATATAAAATCCACAAGGTTAAACATGCTCTTCTTTCTTCTTTGAATGATTTCTTTGTTCTTTGTCACAAAAGAAATCTTTTGGCCAGATTATCTCATACTTTGAATTTTACATGATTTTTTTTCTATAAGATCGCCCTCAGCAGTGATATACAAGACACATGAGGAAAAATGTCCTGCTCCATTTGTTGCTACATTCTCATCTAGAGGTCCAAATCCAGGATCTCATAATGTTCTCAAGGTACTAATAGTTTTCAACCATTTAAATTTTGTTTCTGTTTTTCCATTTGCTACTAAGTGTGTTTTTGGATCAGTGTTGTCACAAATAATTTTGGATAAAATAGATTATCCCAAAACTGAATATAGTTGAAGTGAGTTGAAAGTGAAGTGATTTAAGTTTGGATATATTTATAATTTTTTTTTATGGTAATGTTGTGAAATTCGGTTGTATAATCTTACAATTGCTTTCCAATATGACTCTTGATCATTTATATTGTAACCCAAAATTGAATTTACTCTATCGAAATTGATTCTGAGATCCCCAACGGGAAACCAAGCACACTAATTGTAACAACAAAGATGTTATCTAAGGAACTGAGAATGTTTTTATGATCTATATGATGCAGCCTGACATTGCAGCTCCTGGCATTGACATCTTGGCATCTTATACTCTTAGAAAGTCAATCACTGGTTCTGAAGGGGATACCCAATTTTCAGAATTTTCTCTATTGTCTGGGACTTCCATGGCATGTCCTCATGTTGCTGGAGTAGCAGCATATGTGAAATCATTTCATCCAAATTGGACTCCTGCTGCAATCAGATCTGCTATTATCACCACAGGTAAGATCAAAGCTTAATTAGTTTGGAAAATTTTCACTTTTGTTAGTAAATTTGTCTTCATCACATGAAAGGCACTTAAGACCAAAGTAAGGAAATTTTATATAAATTTTTGGTCCGGCCTTTATTGACATCTTGCGTACTTTAGTGTTACACACTTATTTATATCTTCTGTACTATATGGTACTGTGTAAAGTTTATTTTTTAGGCTTTACATTCATAAGTCACAACTTTGAGATGGCTGAATTGTTAGCAATCTTTGTCCAGCCAAACCTATGAGCAGAAGAATCAACAATGATGCTGAATTTGCCTTTGGTTCTGGTCAATTGAACCCAACAAGAGCTTTGAACCCTGGTCTGGTCTATGATATGGATGACTTTGCATACATCCAGTTCCTATGCAATGAGGGTTATAATGGTTCAAGTTTATCGGCATTAGTTGGTTCTCCTATAAATTGCTCCTCTTTGATTCCTGGGCTTGGCCATGATGCTATGAACTACCCCAGCATGCAACTTAGCTTGGAAAGCAACAAAGCCACAAAAATGGTAGTTTTCAGAAGAACAGTGACTAATGTGGGTCCTGCTCCAACTATCTACAATGCCACAATTAGATCACCTAAAGGAGTGGAAATCACAGTGAAGCCTAGTACCCTCGTTTTTTCAAAAACCATGAAGAAGAAGAGCTTCAAAGTAGTTGTGAATGTCAAATCTATTGCAAGTATGAAAATGCTATCAGGTTTACTTATATGGAGGAACCCACGTTACATTGTCAGGAGCCCTATAGTTATCTACAGACAATAAGGTTACAGTTTGTAGTAACCGAACCCATGCTTTCAGAATTTGGACTTGTAGCACTTGTTTTGCACAACGTTGACATTTTCATTATCCAATGATTACAGAACTCTCTCTGTATCCAGTGCCAAAATCAAATAAAATTGCTGATCTAATTTTATGGAGTTATTTCAACTTAGACGCAATCAAATTCTACAGATTAAATTTTCCTCAAATACTCACTTAGTGTTTGTTTGGACGAGGCAATCTTTAAATTTATCACATGCTAGGCAATTCAATTGAATAATTTTAAGATTCCCTTGTCTTGTTTGGATAAAATAATTGTATTCCTTCAATTGTAATTTTTTTTTGTTGTATTATGTAATTGAATTTCCTTCCTCAAATTTTAATAAAATAATGATAACTTTGATTACATAAAAATCTCTTTCAAACTTAGTTAATATTATTACAATATTCATAATATAATACTTGACTTGAGGGTGTGTTGGTACCAAGTTAGGCAGGTAAAATGGACGAGTCAGATTTAGGCTTTAAGGCCGATTTTAGAATTTAGGTTGGGGCTAGGGTTAATTTTCGGGTTTAAGGTGTGTCGGCGTTAAGTCAGGAGGGTCAATAAAAAGTTAGAGTAAACAACCGCAAGTTAATTCAAACATCAAAGCTATAAGATTCAAGATTTAAATCCTTTTTACTCAAAATATGTATCATTCTCAGTCTTACAAATAAAATTTTAATGTGTCAAATAAAAACTACTCCCATATAAGTTTACTAGTATATTTACCCTAACGCACGGGGGCATTCATTTTTATTTTCTATTGTGTTTTCTGATGGTTTTTTTTTATGATTTATTCGTATGAAAAGGAGAAAAAATAATAGGGTTAAGCGTCATATTGGTCCCTGTCTTTGTGTCGCCGTCTGAACCAGGTCCCTCCCAGAAAATTTATTGATCTGGGTCCTCATTTCTGAAATGTTTTTGGGGCAGATCCTCGTCGGAGGGCGGAGCTCCGACGAGTGCATGTGTGGCATGCTGACTAGCTTTAATGAAGTGATGTGGAATTAAAAAATAAATAAAAATTCAAAAATAAATTACACCTCAGGTTTTTAAACATAATTAACATAATCCTAATTAAACTCTAACTTGATTAACCAAAACTAATTTCCCCCCAAACTTAACCCAATTCACCTCACTTAACCCAAATTCCCAATTCCCAAATCAATCTGAAGATTCACACCAAAGAAACCCTAATTTTCCTTCTTCCTCTAACGTTCTTCATCGACTTCTCCGTCGCTGGCCGTGTTCGCCGGTTGTCTTCATCGGTCGTTCTTGCCACTCGTTGAAGCGTCTACTGCTGGTGCTTGTTTGAAGTAAGTTTCGTTATTCCTCTACTCTTCAATCTCTTTTTGTTTTGATCTTGTTCTGTCCTTGTTCTTCGATAGTGTTCTTCGATAGTTGTTTGGGGTTTTGGTTTTGGGTTTTGGTTTTGGTTTTGATTTTGGGTTGGATTTGAGTTTTGGGTTGGGGTTTCAGTTTGGGTTTTGGGTATCGTGGTTGCTATATTTGCAGGGTTATGTGGTTGATAAATTTGGGTTTCATGGTTTCTATATTAGCATGCTTCATTTTTTGTTTATGTGGTTGATAAATTTGGTATTTCGCAGGATGGTGTTTACTTTGATTGTGCGACATGGTGGTTGGTTTGGAAGTGCTCCTTACTGGCATTACTTTGGTGGTGGCAAAACTAAGTTCCATGATCTTGACGAGGCTAATTGGTCGTTCTCTAAGACTGTGGAAATTGTCAAAGGACTTGGCTACAAGGAGTTTGATTTACTGTGGTTTACTGCTGAGGATGTTGCCAGACATGTTTTCAGGAATTACAAAACAGATATGGATGTTGTGGAGTTGGCTAAGTATGCAGCTGGAAATGATTGGGGTGAAGTTTACATATTTGTGGACAATCTATCCTCAGACCCCCCCCCCCCCCCGTGCATGCACCAAAGTCCTTATCTGAAGACCCTCCCACTTTACATACTGCAGTAAAGGAAAAGAAGATAGATGCTATGAAGAAAGTTAAACTGGAGAAACTGAAGGTCTGAAAGTCACATCGGTTGCAAGCAATGGTGAGACAGGCAAAATCTCAGGGCCCTCCTGAAGTTGTAGTTTTATCTGATGATGACCAATTTGATAATGAAATTGAAATGCTGGAAAAAGAAGATGACTGGTTGGAAGCTGATCTCCCTGAAACTACTGAATATGTTCTCCCTAAGCCAACTATTCTCCTTGAATCTGTTGTGGTGCCTGAAGTTGTTACTCCTGATGTTGTGGTGCATGAAGTTGTTACTCCTGATGTTCTGGTGCATGAAGTTGTTACCCCTGATGTTGTGGTGCCTGAAATTGTTGTTCCTGAAGTAGTAGATGGGGTGAATGGTGAATTGGCTGCTGATGGTAACCAGGAAGACCAAAATGAGGACTCTGATGTTTCTGTAGAAGTTGATAGGCTCTATGACAGTGATGAAGAAAGGGATTTAGAAAATGGGGAGGTTACAAACCCAGGATTTGCTGAGGCTGAGACCCTACTGAATGAGCACATTGTCCAAATGCTTCAACAAACTGGTGGTAATGAGGATATTGGTGATGGGAGAAATGTTTCAGATTTAGATGGAGGCTATGTGAGTGAGGACCTTGAGAGTGTCCCCACTGATAGTGATCATGAAGACATTCCTAGGAGAAGGTTTGAAAGATTCAGAAAGGATGACATGGGCCCGGATTTCAAATTCAGACTGGGTATGGACTTCATATCACTTACACAATTTAAAGATGCCCTCATTGACTACTCTGTGAACAATAACAGAGAATTTAAATTCCTGAAGAATGACAGTAAGAGATGTAGGGTGGGATGCAGGAGTGATGGCTGTCCATTTCTGATGTTATGCAGCCAGGTTGGAAACAAACAGACTTATAGAATCAAAACATTGAAGGGAGAGCACACATGTGCTAGGGTTTTTGATAATAAGTCTGCGAGTGTTAGATGGGTGAAGAAACAATTGTTGAACAAAATTAGGACTGTAAACAAAATTAGCACAAATGAGATTGTTGATGACTTTAGGGTAAATCTTGGGACTGGAATTACTAGATACAGAGCTTGGAAAGGTAAGCAGTTGGCAACTGAGGAGGTTGATGGAGCTACTGAGATGCAATATACTTTGCTATGGAGATTCAGCAGTGAGTTGAGAAGAAGGGATGCAGGTAACACATGCAAGATGAACTTTGTAACACCAAGAGATAGCTTGCATCCTAGGTTTAGTAGATTTTATATGTGCTTGGAAGGGTGTAAGAGAGGGTTTCTAAGGGGATGTAGGCCATTCATTGGCTTGGATGGATGCCATCTGAAAACTAAACATGGAGGGATCCTTTTGTCAGCTGTTGCTCGTGATGCAAATGAGGAATACTTCCCTCTTGCATTTGTTGTGGTTGAATCTGAAAACAAGGACAGTTGGAGGTGGTTTATGGAGTTGTTGATGAGCGACATTGACCCTACAAGGTCAAGAAGATGGGTCTTTATCTCAGACCAACAAAAGGTAAATGTATATATTCTCATGTTCTTTCTCTTACAATTAAAACATAGCTTTAATGGTGATAATCTAATTGATTGTCTTGTGTTATGTCATCATGGCAGGGTTTGATGGAAGTCTTCAAAGAAGAGTTGCTGCAAGGTTCTGATCACAGGCTGTGTGTGAGGCATTTGTATGCAAATTTAAAGACCAAGTTTGGTGGTGGAGTTCTTTTAAGGGACTTAATGATGGCAGCAACAAAAGCTACATATGAAGAAGCATGGAGGGAGAAAATGCAGCTCATTAAGGAGAAGAATATGCTTTGCCTATGAATGGTTGACTGAGAAACCAACATCTTCCTGGTGCAGGCATGCATTTAGCATTTATCCAAAGTGTGATGTTATAATGAACAATCTCTCAGAGTCATTCAATGCAGCTATTATTTTGGCCAGAGACAAACCTATTCTCACCATGATGGAGTGGATTAGGACATATGTAATGGGGAGGTTTCCAAAACAAATGAAGAAGATGAACAAGTGGACTGGTCAGATTATGCCCAAGACACTCAAAAGAATTTCATTTGAGGTGGGAAAGAGCAAGAATTGGTTTCCTAAGCAAGTGGGAGAAATGAAGTTTGAAGTTCGCCATGCTTATACTTTGGAGAGACATGTTGTAAACTTGAGGGATAGGACATGCTGTTGCAGGTTCTGGGAGATCAATGGCTTTCCTTGTAGGCATGCAGTATGTGGAATTAACTTCAAGGGCTATGATCCAAAGAGCTATGTTGATGACTGTTACAAGAGAGGTGCTTTCACGGCTACTTATGAACATGAAATAACTGCCATACCTGGCCCTAACCAATGGGTTGTGACACCAAATGACCCTGAGTGCATTCTGCCACCACTGTTTAAAAGAGGTGCAGGGAGGCCCAAAAAATTGAGAAGGAGGGACCCATATGATGACCCTAATCCAAACAAATTGAAGAGAGGAGGTGCTTTTGTGAGGTGTAGCAGGTGCAACCAGTATGGACACAATAGGAAAGGCTACAAGAACCCAGTTGAAGAAGACATAAATGAAGCAGAGATTGATGCACAGTTTGATGCAGCACTGGATCAATATATGGAGGCTGATACACAACAGGTCACTACAGCAACTGCAACTCCATTTGATGAAGTCCTGGATTCTCAAGCTGTTGATGGAACAGAGCAACCAACATCTGGACAGAATAAAACAAAGGTATTAACACTAAACCCTATTACATATTGTTAGTTTAAAATGTTGTAGTTGCAGCTTTTAATATGTTGCATCTTGTTTATTGAAACAGAAAAAAGGGGTTAGGAAATGCAGTTTGTGCAAACAATATGGTCACTATAGGACAAGCTGTAAGAAATACCCCAAGGAAACCCAAAATGAAACTTCTCTTCCTGGTGTTGTGATAAGGGAACCAATTACTGCTAGTGTTCATGTCCCTCAGAATACTGGAAAACAGGTATTTCCTTCACCTATGAAAACCATGAAGTTTAAGACTGCAATTCCCAAATCTGTTATTTAATTTTCTCTTACATATCTTTCAGAAAGAAAAGGTACCTTAAATTCCCAGATCTGTTGATGATACCTGCATTAAAAGAAAATACATAGATGCACTGATTGATGAGAATGGAGGTGCAAGCACTTCATGTTCTGTTGTTGAAAATCCTCAAGTTGGCAGCTCAGATGCAGTTCATGTGGCAGATGCAGGACATAACATGGAGATAATAGAGGAGCAAGCTGGAGAGCATATCCCAACACAGTGTAGTGTTGTGCTTGACAACACCCTTGGAGGTTCAAGTTGACTAATCATTGGATGAAGGGATAGCTTTAATGGAGTGGGAATCTTTTTTTTTTCAAAAGCACCAAATGACAACATGGCCACTAGGGTCAATTTTTTTGTAATATTTAGGGAGTGGGGATTTGTGGATACAGTATTATGCCCACTTGCTTTTGTTATTATAAGTGCTTTTATGTTGTTTTGTATGCTGTCTTACTATGGTCCAGTATGTTGTCTTACTATGGTCCTGTAACTCCCCAATTTCTCAACTGAGGAGTCACATTAGTTACCTAACAAAATCTAAGGACTATTTCGTAATCCTAAGAAAACACAATATATATTTTTTTTTCCTTTTCGAAACAGCTGAACATAATTGAATACATAACATAGACTCTATTCAACAACCCGTTCCCGACATAATAATAATAGTGTCTTACATCATCATGAACATTTTTCCAAAATAAGTACGCTCACTTAGACAAGTGGCGAATATAAGGTTTAAACAACAAAGTTTTCAGAAGGAAAAAGAAACTCAGACATAGACCACCAAAAAGGGAGAAGCAACTGCTTCATCCACCTCTACTCGACCGCCCACGATCACGGTCTCCAACTCGAACAGCTAAGCTTCAGCGGAAGGCTCTCCATCGCCTAATAGCGTTAAGCGCCCAAACAACAAATAGCAAATAGAAAGGGTTAACTCCATGCAATTACCATGTATGAAAGAGAAAATCATGTCATTCAAATTTAATTACCTATCATGGTAAACAAACTAGCAACATAACTAAACTCGTATATCAACAACTTAACATATGACCTCAAATCAGATATCAAAAACCTCAACAATATAACATCAATTCAGATATCAACAACCTCAACAATATAATATCAATTCAGATATCGACAACCTCAACAATACAACATCAAAATCAGATATCAACAATATCAATCAAACCATAACGTCTCGCAAGACGGGACAACCAGGCGAACACAATCACCTGACAGCCACTTATACGTCACACAAGACGGGACAACCAGGCGAACACAATCACCTGACAACCACTTATACGTCACACAAGACGGGACAACCAGGCGAACACAATCACCTGACAGCCACTTATACGCCTCACAAGGCGGGACAACCAGGCGAACACAATCACCTGACAGCCACTTATACGCCTCACAAGGCGGGACAACCAGGTGAACACAATCACCTGACAGCCACTTATTGCGCCACACAAGGCGGGACAACCAGGTGAACACAATCACCTGATCGCCTCTTAGGCTTAGGCCCTAAATGCCAAGCCAATCAACAACACTACCCAAACCAATTATTAATTCGGAGTAACCACATGTTATTCCTATCATCAACGAACATAAATCAATTCCATTGCATACCAACTCAGTTCAATAACAGAAACCAGTAAACGGCCGAAGCCTCTCAGAAAACGGAGACACACGTCTCAATAAGTTCACTCGGCCGAAGCCTTCAGAAAACATTTGGCACAGGCCTCAGAAACAGTCAATATAAGCAAGCATACAACATTGCAAGCATAATAATCATAATCCAATGCCAATCAATATAAACATCTTCATCTCAAACACAGGCAGTGCGATAAAAGCATGCAAGACTCAAAGACACTCTAAAACCGAGTTACCCTTACGATAAAAGCAGGCAAGACTCAAAGACACGCTAAAACCGAGTTACCCTTACCTTCGTGAGTAGAAGTTGGGCATGGAAGTTGTGAACCTAGAACAAGGAAACACAATCATCAACACAAGCCCTATTAGAAGTAACACTATCTAATAACGCTAATCGAAACCGGAAAGAAAGCTTTTAAAGCTTCAAAGTTCACATTTGGGCACGAATTGACAACGGAACTTCGTTCGCTAAAACGAGCATAACTCGAGCTATAGAACTCGGAATGACACGAAACCAGCGCCAAAATTTCGACAATCGAAAGAGCTACGCAATGGCTCAGGTCATAGAGACTCAAAAATTATTTTTGGACACGGTACCCTAAGCAATATGTTTCGGCCACTATGTAAAATAGGGTTTCCGAACTTTTTCTTCGATCTAAATCAATTCCTAGGTATTCTTAGGCGATATCTAGGCCAGGGAAACTCTCAGAAAAATTATCGGGTCGAAAACTGTCGCAGGGGTATTTTGGTCAATATTTTTAGCTCGGAAACTCAAAATCAGAATTTCGAAAAAACAAATTAGATGGGGTCGATACCAACGGCGATTATGACGACTAATCTTACTAACGCTAAGCTCAGTCGAGGGTTTTTGATTCAAAAAGCGGAACCTTTGTCAGAAATGGGTATTTTCTACAGAAATGAATTTCGGCAGCATTTCGGCGACATTCGGCAAAATGTAATCCGCTAGAAGTACTCTTGGGTACGAAGAGAATATATTTAGACACTAAAATCAACCTATTTGGACAGTTTTACAAAAAGCTCAAAACTTGAGCACAAAAAGACATAACAAAAAGCGATGGAATTTAAAGATCAGAAGAAAGAAATAACATCAGTACCTCGAGGCCTACGCGTAGCAACGAACAGGCAAGAACCGGAAAAAACTCTTCCTCCTTTCTCCCTCAAGCTCACCCACAACCAACAAGAAAATGAAAAGAAAAAGAAAAGAAAGACAGAACGTGGTCTGCAGAAGGAGAAGAAAGAAAAGGAAGGTGTGATTTTTTTTGAGTTTTTGAAGTCCTATATATAGGAAATTGAAAACGCGAGAAAATGATTATTTCGTGATTCCGATTTTTCCTACTAATTCCAACGTATTTTAGACACGATATTCTTCCCGCTGAATCTTCTAATTCTTCAAAGAAATATCAGTATGATTTTTGGTTTTCGAGGCTTGTTTTTAATGTTTACCGGCTTAAAATGCACTTTATGCACTTTATGATTTTAACCTCGGATGCAGAAACTTCCTTCTAAAGAAAGATTTGGAACGTCGATTAGAGTGGGCATGCGCGTGTGGAATCTTCATTTGAAGCTCTGAATAGAAAAAGTCTTCATCGTCGGTTGATTCTAGGGTTTTGAAATACCAGGGTTTCGGTTTCGGCAAACTTCCGATGGTTGGAATCGGACGTTCGTAGATCCTAGAGTTTCGCCTCGAAACGATTGTGATATATGGAAAAAGAGAAGTTCTAACATTTCTCTGAATTTTTTTTGGAACTTTTCCCATAGTGTTCCAAGGGTGGAACTTTTTGGAAATTTTATTCCTATAGTGTTCCAAGGGTGGAACATAGTTTGATTTCCTAAGGTTCTTGTCCTAGGTTTTAAAACGGATAATAGTCGTGCTATAACTTAAATCGACTTCGATACAATCCTTTGACTTTTCCTGAACTTTCTCCTTCGTAAATTTATTTCATCCGATAAACTCTTGTTCAAGTCTTTCCTTCGCGATACATCAAGCCTAATCGTAAATGGAAATCTCTTCCACTTATTCTAAGCTTAAAAACTTGGGTCTTACAGGTCCAAACAACAAGTTGATGTTTAAGTCATCCTTATGTATTCATGTTGAAGTTATGTTGAAGTTTAACTTCATGGTTTAAGTTCATATTGATGTTTCAGTTCATGTTTAAGTCCTTATGCTATTTTTTCTTTCATGTTAAATGTGTATGGTAAAGGAAGCAGGAATGAGACATAAATGAGACACAACAACTATTCTTGCATTTCATTAACTTCAATTCATGCTACACCAACCCAAGATTCAAAGCAAAGCCACTACTTCAATTCAAGGCCAGAAATACAAACAACCTTCCAAACACTAACACAAACAAGTTGAACAATTCCCTAACACAAAACAACTACCCAAAACAGAATACAATTCAAACCCTTGAAAAATTTCAACCCTTAAAACTCTTGTAATACATAAACACTAGAACTGAGACTATCCAAGAAATCAGAGCAATCAAACGTGCAACATTCTTCTGAAATGTCTCACATTCAAGCTTCTTCTTCAACTTCTTCATCTTCTTCTTCAAATCAAGTTCAGGGACCATAGAGTTGGATGAATTGCCACTCTCAAAATTGGCAGAATCAGCCTCTACATGCCTGGGCTGTCTTTCTTCAACAGGATCATCAATCCAAAAAAAGAAATCACATGTGCCTGGTAACTGCAGCAACCAAGCTAGGTGTTAGGATAATGATTAAAAATTGAATTTCAATTTAAAAATCTCAAAAATCTGGGTTCATTCGAGTACCAAACTTACATGCCAATTTCTGCATCTCAGAAATCTCCTACCTGGGTTGATTCGAGTACCAGCAGTGTAAAGGATGAGAGGAAGGCCACATTCACATTTTGCCCTTGAACCTACAGACCGTGACCCTTGCCTAGAACGAGAGGACGAAGCAGTAGAACCATTCAAATCAGAACCATCCATGCTATGACCTGCAGTGAAGATGTCGAACCAAAACGAGAAGAAGAGCAACCAGATGAGGAAGAACGACCAGAGGAAGAAGAGGAACGATGAAGAACAGAGAGAGGATAGAAGGAGAAGAAGAACCCTAAATCTTCAGATTGATTTGGGAATTGGGAATTTGGGTTAAGTGAGGTGAATTGGGTTAAGTTTGGGGGGGGGGAATTAGTTTTGGTTAATCAAGTTAGGGTTTAATTAGGATTATGTTAATTATGTTTAAAAACCTGAGGTGTAATTTATTTTTGAATTTTTATTTATTTTTTAATTCCACATCACTTCATTAAAGCTAGTCAGCATGCCACACATGCACTCGCCGGAGCTCCGCCCTCCGGCGAGGATCTGCCCCAAAAACATTTCAGAAACGAGGACCCAGATCAATAAATTTTCCGGGGAGGGATTTGGTTAAGACGGCGACACAAAGACAGGGACCAATATGACGCTTAACCCAAAATAATATTACTTGCGATAATTATGTTTTTTTTGTCGAAGTGTTAATTTATGTTTTTAATTTTTTTTTTTTTGTCGTACTTTTTTTTATGAGTGTGTTTGTTTTTTTTGTTTGTGTTGTTTGTCCTTATTTATCTAATATAATTGATGCTTTGGATTATTCTTTTGATAACAATTTTATTGTACGTTACAGATAGAAGTAGTATTTTTTAGAAGTAGTATTTTTCTGCAAGATCTTATTTAATATTAAATCATAATAAAATAATTTAAAATAATTTTGAGGTTAGCAGTAGAAAGCTAGCATAGAATAACATTAATGAATGAAGTTTAAGGGGAGGTCTTTTTTTGCATCACATGTTTTTGATTTTTATTTTAGTATTTATTCTGTATATATTTTTTTTAGTGATATCATATTTAATATTTTTTTTTGGTACAATATCATATTTAATATTAAGTTTACCCTATGACATTCTATAACTCATATGAATTAAATAATAATAAATTCAATTAAAATAATTTTGAGGTTAATAATAGAAAACTATAGACTAATTAATATTAATGGAGGAAGTTCAAAGGGAAATGGATAGTGGAGGTTTTTTATTGAATGGTCTTTAACTTTTAAATTTTATTGTTAATATTAATTATTACTTGATAATGATTCAACAAATTTAAAGTAATAATGTGTGTCATGGAATTATCTAAGTTTTAATGGAAATTTTTTCCTATGAAATTTCATAATTCATATGAATTAAATAACATATGTGCTTAAATACAAAATTTGTTCTTTGTTAATATTAGGTTTTGTTATTCGTTATCATAAAATTAAGTATTGGTAAAAATTATAATTATATTAACGTTGACACATAAACTTGAAAGTAATAAATATGTAAAAAGTAAATAATTCATAGTTTTTTATTTGGTTACAAATAACTCATAGTTTGTTCATACTAAATCTAATATAAAGTAGGATGAAATTAAGTTAAACCCGCCTAGATAAAATTTCCACAATCTTAGTAAATTTGGACCTTCTCACAGGAAAAAATAAGAGAAGTTGTAAGCTATGAATACTTATTTGTGAACATGTACATCTGAAAGTTAGATCAGAAGAAAGCTTTATATATATGCAATATGCATCTTGGAGAAATTGAGTATTAGTGGCTATTGAGGAGAACGATTCAATGTAGAGTAAAGTAATGAAGAATGGAAAAAAAGTAAGAAACAACATAGTATTAGGGCCATTCATTTAAGGAAGCAATGTTAGAGGTTAAGCTCATATGGATTATTGTTATTTAGAAGATGAAATTAGTTTTCATGTGGTATTATATGTCCTTCATTTTATAAAACAAATTAGTACTATAAACTTTGGTTTCTTCAAAGATGATCAATTAAATTGAAAATGATGTTAACTATATTAAATTATACAAAATCAAATTTTGTTGTAGGAGTAGTGTCACTTGTAGCCTCCTCAATTTTTGAGATGCTCATTCAAGTAATCTTGTATTTATGCTTTGTGACTCTATATTTTCTAGCAGATGCTTGAACCATAACATTTTGAATCGCATAAACTTTGTTATGGTAACAATAAATAGTTTGAATTAGGTACCATGAAAGTGGGAAAAACAAAAAAGTGATTACATTTTCAACGATTAAGAGTAGTTCAATACTATTAACAATTTTAGGTTTATTGAAATCTCTTATTTCCCACGCATGGAGCACACGAACTGTTTGAGTCATCCTACACAACAAAAAGTTGAGCAAATCAAAGAGAAATTGAATTTTTAGGTGTTTCAATTTTACATGATGAAATCAAGTTGAAGATCATCATGAAATAAGAAGCATGTTAGAACACATGTAAAAATTCTAGGTCAGTACATCAATAGCTAGCTGTTGGATATATGTACTCGGAAAAATGTCTTGAAGCTTGAGCCTTTGAAGAAATAAAATTAAAGCAAATACTTCAACAAAATTTATGTGAAGTGCACATTTTGAATGAGTATTGACACTTTTTAATTTAAATAGTGGTAGAGAAAAGGGCTAGTGATAGTCTTTTTTTTTTCTTTTGCTATGATCTTATTTAATATTAAGCATACATCTTTGAATTTCATAACTCATGAAATAAATTATAGTAAATTTATTGAAAGTAATTTTCAATTAATATATAGTAGAAGTGTATAGAATGACATTGATGAAAGAAGTTCAAGAGAGTTTTTTTTATTGAGTCACCTTTAACTTTTAAGGTTTATTATTAATATTAATTATTAGTTAATTAATACTTCAACAAACCTAAACTAATAATATGTGTCTTATGGAATTCATAACTATATCACATTTAATATTAATTTTGACCTATAATAAATTTATTTAAAATAATTTTGAGCTTAATAGTAAAAAGTTATATAATAACATCGATGGAGGAAGTTCAAGGGGAATATCGAACGGCTTAGATTAAAAGTCTGTTGACTATCGAACGGTTCTGAAAAATCACATATAAAATAATATGTATAATTACTTAAAAGCTCATAGGTAAAAATAAATATATGAAACATTTTTTATTAATAGACTATTTTACCTTCGAGATTGCTAAACTTCTCTTTTATATTATATATAAATAAATATAAGTATAAATAAATAAAAATACCTTTTTGAATTTCATAACTTATATGAAATAAAAAATAAAAAATTTATTTTCAATAATTTTAAATTAATAGTAGAAGTCTATAAAATGACATTAATGAAGGAAGTTCTAGAGGAAGGATAGATGGGTTTTTTTTATTGAGTAACCTTTAACTTTTAAGGTTTTTGATTAATATTAATTATTAGTTGATTAATACGTTAACATACCTAAACTACTAATATGTGTCTTATAGAATTCATAACTAATATCATATTTAATATAAATTTTGACCTAAGACTCCAAAACTCATATAAATTAAATAATAATAAATTTATTTAAAATAATTTGAGCTTAATAGTTGAAACTTATATACTAACATTGATGGAGGAAGTTCAAGGGGAATATCGAATGACTGAGATTAAAAGTATGTTGAATATCGAACGGGTTATGAAAATTCACATGTGAGATAATATGTATAATTACTTAAAAGCTCATAGGTAAGAAAAAAATATGAAACATTGTTTAATCAATGAAATGTAAAAGGAGGAAAAAAAAGGCTTCAATGTACTGGATTAGAAGAAAATATTATCATTTGGTCAACTTACATTGGTTGAAAATTAAACTGTCAAAGAAATAGAAGCAAACATCATAATTGTGCAAGAAAGATAATGAAACACAATTAGAGAAATAGTCAAGGAGATGACTTTAACCGTTTATGAAGAAAAAATATTTCTGAAACGAAATAGAAGTTACGAACAAATCATAATAATATTGATAATCAATAGCAAAGAACAAAACATGCATAAATTACAAATGTAAAATAAAATATGTAACTTTCATCTATTGAATAAGCGATAACAACATGCATATTGCGAATAAAGACCGAATCTTACAAGAGTGAGAGATGACGAATGAGGAGAATGAATGAGAAAAAATAAGACCGTTTGGGAAGTGCGTAGCATGAGAACAAAATCTGAAGAAGAAATGTTGACGAAATCAGAACAAATAAATCAAAAGGGATAAATAAGGTGAAAAAAGAAGGGCTCTTACCGGATGAAAGATGATGATGAAGAAAAACTTCAATGCCTGAAATGAAAAGTGATGAAGAAGAAGTGATCGATGGAGAAGAAAAGACGCAAAAGAAAATTTTCTAACCTGATGGAAGTTCTTCTTGTGCTGGAATGATGGAGAGTCCAAATCGGAGTGATTTCCTGCACATGAATGGAGATGTTGAAGATCAAAATGAGAGAGATGAAAATAAATTTAAAGGGGAATGGAAAGATGTTTTATATATGGGAAAATAAGGAAGAGACTCTTGGTGATTTTGTAATCATAATCCATAATCAGGAGTTACAAAAGCAACAAATAAAACGACCAAGAATATGAAAAGATTGTATACAAAGGGTTTCATAAGAAAAAGGATCAACGGCTAGGATTAGAAGCAATGAATGGTCAAGATTAATTCCATATTGAATTACTCACAAATTTACGTATATGACCATGGTAAAATATTCATTCATGAGTCATAGTCTATTTCATGACTATTTTACCCTCCTTGTTGCCAAACTTTGCTTTTATATAGATATATAGATAGATATAGATATATAGATATAGATATATAGATAAATATCTCACTCATATCTTTATTACTTTATATAACAACATTTTATTGGAACAACATTTAGTGCCAGAAAATCTTGATCCGCCAGATACCAAGATTCAGTACCTGTGTCTATGTATAATGTCCAATTCAAGCACGATACAACAACTCTCAATCGGTCACCCTCTTTGTCGACGGGATTTCCGATTTCGTCGACTACTCTCAAATTCGTGGTCTCTTCAGCCATATTGGAAGCCTTCTCAATGTGTTTGTGCAGAGACAGAGGCGAATAGGAAGGGCTTTCAGATTCGGGTTTGTGAGGTTTCCGTCGGTGGAGTTGGCCTCTTCAATGGTGCGCTGGTGGGGGGCTCCTTTCTGTCTGTTGCTTTGGCAAGGTTTCCAAGGTCAGGGGGTCTCAATCAATTTGCTGAGGTGGGTTCTCCGCCGTCTTCGCCGAGGCCAGCGAGGAGGATGAAGGAGGTTTGTCGTGAAGTGGGTATGTCTGCTGATGAAGAGAAGATGCTGACAGGTCTCTCTAGGGTTTGTTCTCCTCTTGGTTGTGCGCTAGAGCTCCTTTTCCCGGAGATCCTTGATTCTGGAGGTTCTGTTTGCGTGCTTTTGGGTTCGGAAAGAGAGGGGCAGGGTGCTCCTATCCCTGTCTCTTCGGTTGGTGGTTGTGTGGGGGATTCAGGCTTCCTCTCTTCTCCGGTTTGTGCTTCTGTGGGTGATCTCTTGGAGGGTGCCGAGGAGGTTCCGTTGACTGAGCGTCGGAGGAGGGGTCGTCCAAGGAAAGGCAGTGACTCTCGTAAGCAGGCGGTTGAAGAGGTTGCTGAGATTTTGAGGACTGATGTTTCTCCGGAGAGGGGTCCTTCTTTGATTCTTCCTGAAGCACGTGGGTCTGTTCGTGCGTTGACAAGAGCTCAGAGGATCTTTCTTATTGCCAAACAAGTTGGGGTTGTTCCCATAGGTTCTGAAGAGGATTCCATCCAGAGCTTAGCCGACCATCTCGTTGCAACTCATCCAAGACTCTATGGAGATCCTTAGCGCCTCTTTCGGGTTTTGGTCTTTTTGGTTTTCATTGGTCCTTTTCTTGGGTTATTTTGGGTGTTTGTGAGCTGTATTTTTTTTGGGCTCTTTTGCATGTTTAGAGCGGTCTTTTGTTGGGGTTCTGTTGCTTTAGGCTTTGTGGTTGTTTTTTCTTCTGGCTAGGCCTTTTTTGTACCCTTTGAGGAGGGTTGTGTATCTTGCATATTTCCTCATCTTATATTGAATATTTTTTAACTTTCAAAAAAAACAACCATTTTAATGTTGTGAGAACAGAGTTGTCACCGACCATAAGGTGCATTTATTGGGCTATTCCTCCTTTCAACAAGAAACCGCTTCTTCACAAAAAATTAATTTGACTTTAACTTAGCTATATTTGGGGAGGAGAAAAAACATTATAACTAACCAAGTGCTCATCAATGGAGTAATTTTTTTTTTTTTGACAGTAAGTGCTCATAAATGGAGTCATAATAATGTCTTTCATATTGTCATTCATCAATGTCTATTATACATTTTTTTTATAAATAAGGCTTGTATATTGTTAAATTTTTTTCAAAAGCAAAAAATGTAATCATATAAATATGAGGAGATATACACGATATTCCAAAAAACCCTAAAAAAAACTCGGCAAGCCCACCAATAATAGCAGCCAGACGATCAAAAAAGCCTAGCACACCCGCTAAGTCCTAGCAAAACACGCTAAAGCCCTCACACAACAAAGAACCCCAAGAGAAAACCACCCCATAACAATGAAAGGCCTAGTAGACAAAACAAAAAAACACCTCAAGAGCCTCACTCCTCCCTCAACACAGCCTAACCGTGTCTGCCCGCCAAAATTTGATTAGCTAATAAAGTCTGGACAATCATACATTAAGCGAAGGCGCTTTCCAAAAAAAAATAGCGCTATATAATTCGTGTTCCTCATTGCACGTTTCATGAAAAAGGTGCAGGCTGCAAAGAAATTTTGATTTGTTGGTGTGATCTAGTTGAACTGTGGTGAATCAATGTTCACGGATATTTTGATAGTGAAAATATCTTGTTCCTTCACAGGATAAGAATGCATACATTGGACCTTTCTCATATCCCATAATAATGGAAGTCCTCATTTGCAATACAGAGTAACCACTACAAAATATATTACATTATATTTTTTTACCATTTTGTTTAAATTCAATTAATTATTGGATGTCTATTTTTTTTCTCTTATTGGAAAGTTTGGATAATTTCACATTTATTAAAATTGTGCCAAATTTCACATTTATTAAAATTATGGACTCAGAAAATTCCATACAAACAACATCTAAATAGTATAGACACAGCTCACAATATGCTTAATGTTTCAGATGTTCCCAATGATCAGCTTAAGTGGCAAGAGTTATGACTTATGAGACATGTTGGATGAGAGGGTGAAGAGTCCAGAGTTCAAACCCTTAGCGAGACTAGTTTACTAACATTATTAACAACTAACATTTCTTAAAAAATAAAAAACTTAATGTTTCAGATCCAGAGTGGCTGCAGTTATTTTTTAATAATGTCACTACAGTCACTCAATATAAGTCATTTGATTCAAATCGAATTGTTTATATTTATCTCAGTAAATAAAATATAAATAGATGTCAAAAGCATGACCCATCGGATCTTGCATTTGTGACTCAACGATGCAAATCTCAGTTCCAACTTTTCTCTGTCTATGTCACTCTAAGTGTACCCTAAATTTTCCTATAACTAAATAAGAGAAAGGAAAGATGAGTGCCTTAAATTGGACTCAAAGCGCCAATAGTTGAGATCTCGCAAGTGAGTGTAATCATCAACTAGAAACTATATGCACAAACTCAATGAACTCAAACTCTCAATGAGTGCTGAAAATTCCTGAGATCTATCTATGCCTTGTCCAACACTTGAAGTCTTAAACTGGTGGTCCCTTAAAAACAAAGAGTGTTAATCACAACATGACACGCTCTGCTCAGTTAGAACATATGTAGAAAGCTAAAAAAACATTGGCGACAATATGTACACAAGCTATGAATCCATGACAGAGATGTGAACATGTTAATGAGTAAGACATCAAAAATCTTAAATTCATTATCCTCCAATTCACTAGTCTCCTCTTGAATTCACTTTAGCCACACATCTGAAACACACTCCCATGTGACTCAACTACCTTGGAATAAATGAGAGAGTTTCAATTCTCATATGAAGTTCCTTACCGTCCCATAATGACACAATGAATGTTCATGAATCATGAACATTCATTACCAGCTGCTTAATTTTACTTATTAGCCTATGGCTTAGAAAAACATTCATGAGGATTGTAATTAGTATATGATCAAAGATTTGGCACTACGTAGTAGGTAAGCATGTCACGACTCACGAGTGCAACTTTATTTACTTACGGCTTCTCATAATTGCTTGAAACATTTCAGGACTAAGTGTGTGTTTGGATATACATTTTCACAATTGATTTTGAATAAAAGTGATTTTGGTAAAATTGATTATTGTAAAAGTGAGTTGAATTTGATGTGATTTATGTTTATATACATTTATGAAAAAATGGTTTAAATATAGTTATATTGTAAACTTCAGTTTAAAATTTCAGAACTAATTATGTTCTACATTGAAACGACTTTCTCTAGCTTATTGTAGACTTAATTTTAAGGCAGAAATCAATTCTCTAAAATGACTCCCAAATATTTTTATTGGAGAACTGGTTAATGGCTTGAAAACATCTTTCTACAAATGCAACGAATCAGAGATTCAATCAGTTTAACAATCACAAGATTCTCCCCTTGTGTTACAATTCAAGTTTATTAACCAATCAGAGCCAGGGAAGGCACCAAGACGATATCCAATAACCAATATTAAATTTTTTCTATGAAAATTGATTGAGGTTCTTCAACGAGGAACAAACCACACACCGAGACAATTAATCCAAAAGAGTTGTTGACCCAATAAAGGCTAGATGTAGGATTCAACAGCAGATAACTGTGGAGATAATTAAACACTAAACAGCAAACATTCCAAATAACTTCAAATAAAATAAAGACATGCATAGCAGATGCTTGATTTCACGATTTACACAATTCAAGACGTGTCTACTTAGAAGCTAAGACTTGTACCATCGAACTAGAAGTGATTATAGAACATTTCTCTGTGGGAAAAATTGCTAATAGTGGAGATCAACATTTAAATAAATCTTCTCAGTAGTTAAAATTGAAAACACTCAGAGTTTCACTTGATTATCAGCCAAATGACATTTGTCATAACTCATGATGCAGTCTCTACTTCAACTAATTTTCTTGGTGCACTAAAATCTAAAATATTATGTTAATAATACATTGAAAACTTTCCTGAAATGGAAGCGTGCCAAAAGTAAAACTGAAAACAGATGATTGATATTATTGGGTACAGACTGGAGAAACATATTTCTGCATTTGATAGCCAATGCCTCACACTCACAGTTACACTTGTTTCCCCTTCCACCATGCAGTCTTGAAGTAGAAGAGAAGTAAAGCCAAGGGAAACTCTTTTCATTAAATGCAATGAGTATATGTAAAAAGTTGAAACTTTCACTTTTAGAGCTTATTTAAGATTTGATGTGACGAGTCTACCACCACTCCTTGTCCCCAAAACTTTTCCTCATGGTCTTCTCTAAACCCAGCATAGGTAAGGACAACTATTATCCATCTATAATCTTTACATCCCTGCTTTGCATCGTTTTCATGCATGTTTAGAAATCTTTCTATGACTAATTATGAAGCCATAATTAATTTTGGAGAGAAGCTTTTGCGAGTAGCTTCTGCATTTCAAAGTTGATTTATATGAAACAGAAGCTGATCCACACATGCTACTCATTGTGTTAATTTCATATAACAAGCAAAACCTTTTATCTGTGTTCTAAAGTACATTACAGTTTAAGGTTAGCATTGACTTATAGTTAAGAATTGTTTCTCACAAAGTAAAGAAAAATAGTCTATGGAAGTTTGGAAATGGAATGCTAGTAGTTTCTTGTAATATATGTTAAATCCAAGATTCTAATACATATGTTTAGGATCTTACCAGCATTGAAGTGTTTTCCTCTTCATTTTTTTTGCAGGCATCATGATCTCTAGGATGCTCTTCCTATTCCTTGCTTTTATGGTGACAAATTCAATAGCTTCCATGACCCAGCAGACATACATTGTACACATGGACAAGACCATAATCAGATCCTCAATTCATTCTCAAGACAGCACAAAACCATGGTTTGAATCAATCATTGATTTCATTTCTGAAGCTTCAATGGAGGAATCAGAAGAAAATGAAAATGAAATTTTAGCCCCTGAACTCCTTTATGCCTATGAAACCAACATGTTTGGTTTTGCTGCTCACCTTTCTGAGAAACAGCTCAAATACTTGAACCAAGTGGATGGTTTCCTCTCAGCCATTCCTGATGAACTGTTAACCCTCCACACAACATACACCCCACATTTTCTTGGCCTGAGTAATGGAAAAGGACTTTGGAGTGCTCACAATTTGGCCTCAGATGTGATCATTGGGGTCCTTGATTCAGGAATATGGCCTGAACACATCAGTTTCAAAGACTCAGGTTTTTCCGCGGTACCTCCTCGCTGGAAAGGTGTTTGTGAACAAGGAACCAAGTTCTCTGCCTCAAATTGCAACAAGAAGCTAATCGGCGCAAGAACCTATTTAAAAGGGTATGAAAGATCTATTGGAAAAATCAATGAAACAACCGATTATCGTTCTCCTAGAGACTCCCAAGGCCACGGAACACACACAGCTTCAACTGCAGCCGGTAACGCGGTGAAGAATGCCAACCTTTTTGGCCTGGCTAGAGGCTCGGCAACTGGAATCAGGTACACCTCAAGAATTGCAGCTTACAAAGTATGCTGGCGATCCGGCTGCGCTAACTCTGATGTACTAGCCGGCATGGACCAAGCGGTTTCTGATGGGGTTGATGTGTTGTCACTCTCTTTAGGGAGCATTCCAAAACCTTTTTACAATGACAGCATTGCCATAGCTGCATTTGGCGCAATCCGAAACGGTGTTTTTGTTTCTTGCTCCGCAGGAAACTCAGGCCCCTTTGCATCCACAGTTGCGAATGGTGCCCCATGGATAATGACAGTTGCTGCTAGCTACACTGACAGAAGCTTCCCAACAAGAGTAAAACTAGGGAATGCAAGAGTTTTTGAAGGGACATCTTTGTACCTAGGAAACCAAACAAAACAATTGCCTCTTGTCTATGGCAATTCATCAAGCACAAAGAGGATAGGACAGTTTTGCACCAAAGGCTCACTTGATCCAAAGCTTGTGAAAGGGAAAATAGTTGTTTGTGAGAGAGGAATCAACAGCAGAACTGAAAAGGGTGAGGAAGTGAAAAATTCAGGTGGGGCAGGAATGATTCTACTCAACTCTGAGAGTCAAGGAGAAGAGCTTCTTGCAGATTCTCACATTTTGCCAGCAACTTCCTTAGGTGCTTCAGCAGGTAAGATTATCAGAAGTTACATTAGTTCAACAAAAAAACCAACAGCTTCAATTTCCTTTATAGGGACAAGGTTTGGTGACCCTGCACCAGTAGTTGCAGCATTTTCTTCCAGAGGACCAAGCATTGTAGGGCTAGATGTGATTAAGCCAGATGTAACTGCACCTGGTGTGCACATTCTTGCTGCTTGGCCTTCCAAAACTAGCCCTAGCATGCTCAAGAATGACAAAAGAAGAGTGCTTTTTAACATAATCTCAGGCACTTCTATGTCATGCCCTCATGTTAGTGGTGTCGCAGCGCTGATTAGATCAGTGCACAGAGATTGGTCTCCTGCAGCAGTTAAATCTGCTCTCATGACCACTGCTTACACATTGAACAACAAAGGAGCTCCAATTTCAGACATTGGCGCCTCAAACTCAATCTCAAATTCAAATTCAAATCACTCTGGATTTGCTGTCCCCTTTGCATTTGGTTCAGGCCATGTTAACCCAGAAAGTGCTTCTGATCCTGGGTTAGTGTATGATATCACTCCCAAAGACTACTTGAATTACTTCTGCAGCCTAAACTATACCTCTACCCAGATTGCTATATTGTCAAGAGGTAATAACTTTACATGTTCTAGAAAATCAGTTCTTCAAGTTGGTGACTTGAACTACCCTTCTTTTGCTGTGCTCTTTGGTAAGAGTTCCCTTAATGCTAGTGTGACATACAAGAGGGTTGTTACAAATGTTGGAAAACCCCAAAGTGTTTATGGTGTTAAAGTGGAACAACCAAAAGGGGTTTCAGTTAGTGTTGTACCAAGGAAATTGAAGTTTGAGAAACTAGGTCAGAAATTGAGCTATAAAGTGACATTTTTTGCAATTGGAAAAGCAAGAGCTGCAAGTACCTCATCATTTGGGTCACTGATTTGGGAATCTGGGAAATACAAGGTGAGAAGTCCCATAGCAGTGACCTGGCAATAGTAGAAAACTCTTGCTAAGGGGTAGTGTTTGAGAGAAGAATTGAAGAACTCTATTTGATGATCCATTACATTATTGGCTTAAGTTATATGAATAAGTTACATTGGTGGAATAAGGTGTAATTTACAATTGGTCCTTGCTAATTTATTTCAATGTAGTTTGGAATGATCCATTAATACACTTTTACTTTATCATTTTATGACTTTATTCATGCTTCAATTTATTTCAATGATGTTTGGAATGATCCATTAGTGTATTTCATAAATCTCAAATTTCAAATATCACTAAGGTGTTCATTAATTTTTATTATGTATGAAATGAATTTCCTTGAATGGAAATGAATCCCCTCACAAAATATGACCAAAATAATCTTAGTCTCTTGAGGTTTTATTAGATATTGTAGCACACTCTTGTGATAGGGAGGTTGTTTCTCAACATATAATATATTTTGCTTTTAAAGAATATCTTAGCCATCAAAAGAATTTTTTTCTTTTAATACATTTTTAAATTGACATAGAGTTATGATCATATTTATCATTGAAGTTAAAGTTTACCTAAACACTAGATGCAGCCACTGAGCTGGCAGATTGCTTGACGGGTTATGAAGCTTCTCAGCAGTGTGCTTTTACTTATTTTGATAATCCTCTAGTTCGTACATTGTTGTTTCTCTTTTGTCTCGGGATGTGTTAGCTTTGTAGTTGTGTTTGTTTATTTTTCCCATTCACAAAAAAAAATGAAGAATATGATGATTCTTTAAGATATTTTTTTGCCAATTTGAACTAACATAATTTTTTAGCATTAACGGATTGTTGGTTCAAGTGATACATGTTTGATTTTTTTTTAAAAAAAATCTCAACTTCAAATCTTGTGAAAAGAAAAAATAAAAAAATAAAAAAATAATGAGATGGAATGAAATGACTTTTTCCTTGATAGCCGATTTAATCTAATCTGCCATCACTATCTGCCATGTCTACATATCTACATATTATTTTCTACATATTATTTTCCAAAAACACACTACGAAATACGAATTAATACTCACAATTTCTAACGTGACGTGGCGGACAATGTCCACATCGTCAACTACTGACTCGGTTTCCTTCATCCTCCTTCATCCGAATCTTCTTTGTCTGAAACTACATCCAAATCAAATTTCTCATTCACCTGAATTCTTCATTTCATTGGATTCAACACCCAACATTTTCTACCCCGTGTCAATCTTCCAATTTTTCCTCACACAGTTTGTTAGATCATAATCTCAATCTTCATCATCATCATTCTTCAACCACTGCAAAAATCCACTTCTTCTGCAAAATTCCAATCTGATATGATTTTTCATTACCCTTTTGGATTGAAAATCAAAATTTGAATCTTTTCCCAAAAGGGTGTTGAGAATTTCCATTGTCTTTGTGTTTCATGGATAATTATGGTTCATCTTCTTCTCCATACAGGTATCCAAACCCATATATGTACCCTCCCAACCCTCATCAACCATACCCACCTCCAGGTTCAGCTCCTGATCCATATGCACATCAACATCCAAATGCTCATGCTCATGCTCCTTATCCATACCCTTATTTTGCTTCACAAAATTCCTTCAACTATTCCTACCCTGCACCTCCTAGGTCACATTCACCCCCAACCTCATCATATTCTAGCCCTTTAGAATATCCCTACCCCCCTCCTCCTTCTCAATCACATTCACAATCACCCCCTTCAGCTCCCCCATTGGACTTTCCTCAAACACCTTACACTCATTCCCCCTCTTACCCATACCCTTACCATGCTCCTCCAGGGACTCAAACTCATAGCTCTCCCATGCCTACCCTTTCTCACCATGCTAGTTTACAACATGGGCCACCATCCTCTCATTACTATTATCAACAAAATGAGGCTTATTCTGAACCTCCTGGTGGTGGTGGTGGTGTGAATTTGCATGCCAATAGCTTCTCTGGTCCCTACTGGTCAGAGCCCACAGGAGGTGGTAAAGTATCACATTCACCATTACAATCACAATCACTATCACTATCACAATCACAAACCAGTGATCATGATTTCAGGCCTTCTCAGAGTTCTGTGTATCCACCTTTGGATGATCTCATGAGCAATGTTAAGTTGTCTGAGAATGAGCCTTCTGCTCCTGCATCACCCCCTGCGCCTGCAGGGCAGTCACTGTTTCATTCTGTTTCAGTTCCAAAACCGCAACAGAAGAGAGAGGACTTTTATGGATATTCTAATAACTCATTCTCTGGTTGGGGTTCCTCATACCCGGCCCGGGTGGATTCGTCGAAGCTTTCAGATTATTCTGGTTCGTTTAATGATTCAATGCATAGTCAGAGCTTGCAGATTGTTCCCACACAGAATAAAGGGTCCTTGAAAGTTTTGCTCCTGCATGGGAATTTAGATATGTGGGTTCATGAAGCCAAGAACCTTCCAAATATGGACATGTTTCACAAGACACTGGGGGATATGTTTGGTAAGTTACCTGGTAGTGTGAGTAATAAGATTGAAGGAACTGTGAATAGGAAGATTACCAGTGATCCTTATGTGTCGATTTCGATATCGAACGCGGTTATCGGGAGGACTTTTGTCATTAGCAACTCTGAGAATCCTGTTTGGATGCAGCATTTCTATGTTCCTGTTGCACATCATGCTGCTGAAGTGCACTTTGTTGTTAAAGACAGTGATGTTGTGGGTTCACAGCTCATTGGCATTGTGGCAATTCCAGTGGAACAAATATACTCAGGAGCAAAAGTTGAAGGAACCTACCCTATCCTAAATAGTAATGGGAAGCCTTGTAAACAAGGTGCTGCCCTGAGCTTGTCAATTCAGTACATCCCAATGGAGAAACTGAGCATTTATCATCAAGGAGTTGGAGCAGGGCCTGAATACATCGGTGTTCCGGGCACGTATTTTCCATTGAGGAAATGTGGAGCTGTTACTCTATACCAAGATGCTCATGTTGCAGATGGAAGTCTCCCTAATGTGTTGCTTGACAGTGGGATGTATTATGCGCATGGAAAGTGTTGGCAGGACATCTTTGACGCCATAAGTCAAGCTCGGCGTTTGATTTATATCACAGGATGGTCAGTGTGGCACAAAGTTAGATTGGTAAGGGAAATTCCTGGTTATCCATCAAATTACACCTTGGGTGATCTCCTGAGGACAAAGTCACAGGAAGGAGTAAGAGTGCTTCTCCTTATTTGGGATGATCCTACATCAAGAAGCATTTTGGGTTATAAAACAGTAAGTAATGCAATTTGTTCTGTCACACATCCTTGCATTTTCGTGCTTGTAAGGGCTAGTAGGATACGGTTGGAAATTGTCAGCAATGTACCTTGCTTCATTTTATTATCAATACAATTTCTTAAAACTTGTTCGACCTTGTTCATTGTAACTATTTTTGAACTGTGTTAATCAAAAGAATTAGATTTTTCTTTCTGCTATCAGAAACTTAAGTTGTTCAGGATAGGATGATATACTTGTTTTTTTGGTAAGTGAGCAGCAGAAGGGAGATGGTGGCCTTTAAAAAGTCAAAGCTAAATATCTTCAAAACTTGTTTATGTTTAGACTTGGGACAATTTATACCTGTCTTTTGATATATTAAACATGACAGCTAACTTGTTATTGCCCTTGTTTAGATGCAAATATAAATAAAATAAGTGAGCTAGCAAATCCATTCTTTATCCTGCACTAATACATGTATGACCACGAATTTTTTTCTTATTACAAGTGAGATAACATAGTGTATTTTAGTTTGTTAGAAATATAATTTAAAACCATCATGCGTGCTTTACCCAACACTCTAAGCTTTTGGGATAGTTGGTTCTTAACATGGTATAAAGCCTCTATGACTTAGCGGTCTAGAGTTTGATCCTTGTTGCCCTCATTATTCTAATATAAAATTGAATCTCAGCACATGATAGGTGAGTCTGTGCATTGTTCACGCTTCAAGCCCAAGTGGGCTCTTGCGTGAGGGGGTGTGCTAGAAATATAGTATAAAATCATCATGTGTCATTTACCCAATAGCTTTAAGCTTTTGGGATAATTGGTTCTTGACAAGTTTCTTAATCAATATGAGTATACTATTTATGATTTCCAGCTCAGTTTTAATCATGTGAACTTTACATTTAGGATGGTGTCATGGCAACTCATGATGAGGAAACTAGACGATTTTTTAAGCATTCTTCGGTGCATGTGCTGCTTTGTCCTCGCATCGCTGGAAAAAAACATAGCTGGATCAAGCAAAAGGTTAGGTTCGACAATTAGTTTGCTTACTGATTTTTTTATATCCTCAATTGTCAACATATTGTGCTAAAATGCTGCTTCTTGTTGATTTCATTCACTCATTTTTTTAACTCTGCGTTATTGAGATTTAACCTTGTAGATAATGATATATTTGGTAATTATGTATGCTTTATCAAACATTTACCACCGCTGACAGTGTGATCCCATTTGATAGCTTGCCTATAACCCATAGCATGAGGATACTGGACGTAGATGTTCAATGTCTCCAAAAATAAAAAACCTTTTTTCATAAAATCTATATCTGTCTATTCTGTATACCCTCCCATGAAGTGTACAAATGTCATTAGAAAATTTTCATGCAACTTTGAGCAACAAAAGTCTTAGTGGTTGGCACATAAAAGAAAAGAGTAGGCTAAGGTAAAGTATAATTTGGCTAGGAAGTATAAGAAGTGATGCTCAATATCTTCTTTGTTGGTTGTTGCTCACTAGGAAAATGGTAAGAAAATTCATGTCAGGAATGACGGTTTATTATAAATGTGATATGTTCATCCAGCTTTAGTTGCATAGTTCTTTTGTTGTCTACTTTTCTCTTGATTCATTACAATATATAAAATCTTGAGCTCAAAGCCATAAGGTCATGTGGTTTTCAACATGAGAAAAATTTCCTACAACTAGTCATATCTCATCTTTTCTAAAACGAAATTCATGTTGGATGTTGGTTGGATCCCGGTGACTTTTAGCTAAATATCTTAGTGATGCTTTTAATTATAAACTGACTTCTAGGTATTTTGCATCAACATGAGTGTGTGCTCATGCATGCATGTGTTGCAAGTTAAAAATTGTTCAATATCTGTTAAGATTTAGTTTATTATTAGTCTTATCTCATAGAGATATAGTTAAGATTTGTTTATCTATTTTAGATTAGCATCTATTTAAATAGAGATAGGTTTAGTTTCTTTTTATCTCTGTTAGTCTATATATATTGTAGTCTGGAAAAGTATTATGAATGAAATACACATAAATAATTTTCATCAAATTCAAGTTGGTATCAGAGCAAGTTTCGATCCTACCGCTGTGAGGGGGCTCCTCCCCCGTGAGCCCCCTCATGGTGACTTTCCAAATCTCTTGGATTTATTTTTCGTACATTGCTTCCGCTTGTTAGTTCTAGCCGTTTTCTTACGGCCTCGTTTCTTTCTGATTATGGTCCCCTTTGTCTTGGAACCCTAGTAATGTTCAACCACTATCAAATCAACGTCCTTCCACGTGCTGCCTTCCCAGCCGTCATTCGTGACGCTGCTTCCACAGAAAGGTTCGCCATGTTCTCTTGGTTCTTGCGTTCTTGTCAGCCACAGTCACGGTGATTTGGTCTGTTTCACCGCCGTTTTCGATTTTGCCTAGATTCAGAGTATTGATAGATGTTTTTGGAGCCCCTTGCTCTTTATCGTGTGATTTCAGGTTATCTCTTTTGTTACTTCTGCAAATAAAATTGAAGAAAAAGTTGGAGAAGGAAAATGTTCTAGTTATTCCCTTGATGAAGTTGCCGCAATGATATGCAGCACCATATCACTGTATGGAGTTAAGGTTACTAACGTTTTTCAAGATCTAGAAGAATCAAATTTCCTCCGGCCCTACATGAGTAAAGCCATTGAAGATATATTTAAAGCATGTGTGGCTTTGGAATTGAAAGAAGCTGCGTCTCAGATTTCTGTTTCTGCACTCTGATTACTGCAATCAGAGATTATAAGGATTTATGTTCTTGGAGCCTCTTGCTCTTGTACGTTTGTTCGTCTTGCTTGGTGGTATTTTTCTGCTCTTATTTGAGCCTCTGGTTGTTGTCCTTGTTTGTTGGGTTGGAATGTGTGATTTCAGATGCTGAATTTTCGGTGTGGAAACCACAAAAAGATCCTTACATCTGTGGTGATTTCTCAAAATCAGTTTTTCATAATTCATGTGAAGTATTCACACAGAGTAAGCGGTGAAGGGCAATTTTAAGTCTCTACAATTTCTGATTACCGCATTGCATTGTGTGCTCCGTTTGTGTGTGAATTTCTCTCTCCGGCAGCAGCGATTTCTCGAGTTAATTATATTTGTTACAAGCTATGCATATGATATATATGCTCTAGCTTGAGGGGAAGTGTTGTGTGAATTTCTCTCTCCGGCAGCAGCGGCTTCTCGAGTTAATACTATTTGTTACAAGCTATGCATATGATATATATGATCTAGCTTGAGGGGAAGTGTTAGATATTGTTAAATATCTTAGAGACTACAGTCAGCCACCGCCGCCGGATTCCAAGCCACGCGCCTCCCATCTCTCTGCGTGTGAAGTCCACGCGCTGCTATCTCCGCTGCTTTGTTTTCGCTGGTCCTCTTTGTGTATCAGCCAGGTTGCGCCGCTCTCTCCGCTGCTTTGTTCTTGCTGGTGCCGCTATCTCCACTGCTTTGTTTTCGCTGGTCCTCTTTGTGTATCAGCCAGGTTGCGCCGCTCTCTCCGCTGCTTTGTTCTCGCTGGTCCTCTTTGTGTATCAGCCAGGTTTGGTTTTAAGGATCCTCTGTTTTGACGTGTGTTGTGCCAACTCTCATTGTTGGCCAAGTTTGGTTTGGTTTGGTTTGGTTTAGATTTTTAACTCTGTTTTGACGCTCAGGTTCCACATTGGTTTTTGAGACTTGAGTTGTTGTTTGCGTCTCATTGCTCGAGATGCTCTTATTATATTGATCTTGGCTGACTTTATGCAATTTGGTTTTGAAGGTGATAGTGTCACCTTCGTTTGTTTTGTCTCGATTGTTTGGTTTTCTGGTTTTAGGGCTTCAGCTGCGAGTTGCGCTGACCCACTCTCTAGTTGAGAGTTATTGGTTTTGGTTTCAGGGCTTCAGCTGCGAGTTGCGCTGGCCCATTCTCTAATGTTTGAGAGTTATCTGTGTCAAAGTTGACACCATTGTTTGTCTTAGAAGCCATCAATCGATCGACCTCAAGTATGTTTTATTTCTGTGTGGTTGTTGTTGGTGAGTTGTTGCTTCAGCCTTGTTTTGTTTCGGGCGTATTGTTGCTGGTTTTTCGCCCTTGTTTTCTGGCTCAGCTACCCTACGACACTCCAGAAGAATTGGTTTTTGTCTTGCATCAATTTCAGCCAGATCAAGTATGAGAAGTTGTCTTTTGCCTGCCCATGGATTTAGCAGAAGTTCGAAAGGTTATTCAATTTCAAGTATAAGAAGTTGTCTTTTGCCGCCATGGATTTACTAGAAGTTTGAAAGGTTATTCAATTCAAAGATTCGCCAAGACCGTCATTATTAAGGGATATCTATTAAGATAATTTTCTTCTTGGGTTAGATTTGTTACAAGCTTCAAGCTAAGTAAGCTTTTGCTTGAGGGGGAGTGTTCAAAGTGTTCAATATCTGTTAAGATTTAGTTTATTATTAGTCTTATCTCATAGAGATATAGTTAAGATTTGTTTATCTATTTTAGATTAGCATCTATTTAAATAGAGATAGGTTTAGATAGATTTCGTTTGTTTTAATCTCTTTGTTAGTCTATATATATTGTAGTCTGGAAAAGTATTATGAATGAAATACACATAAATATTTTTCATCAAATTCAAGTAAAATGTTTACATTTCGGTCTAATACTTAAGAGTAAAATTTTCTGAAAGAATCCATGTTCCTTCTTCCTATGGAATGTGCTGCATATAGAAAATATTATTTTTTGCAAATTACTAATGCAAGAACTTAAAACTTCAGCTCAAGAGAGTTTCTTTACTAAAGTTGTTTTGTTACAAAGGCTATCAAGTATCAACTGTTCATATTGTGTTTTTGTAAAACTTATCCTAAATTTTGATGAATAAAGCAAATTAAACTTCAATTTCATATACTTATCTGGTGCCCACTAGGGTGGGGAATTAACATTTTGGTCCACCGGTGCACCAGAGGGATAATTTAGACTTTTCTCCAACCTTTCCTTCTCCCTTCCACTTTACCCTGGTACCCTCCCTCAACAATCCCAGGTTTCTCTACCACCAAGCAAGGGATACGATGAAGATTGTGTTTCAGATCTGGGTTTTTAGGTGTCGGAGATGTCATCGGCGATTAGATATGCCGCGGTGGTTGCTAGTGTTTGCAGATCTGGGATTTTTCCATTGCTGTTCATGAATGTTGACTTCTCGGTTTCTAACTCATGGGCCTTACAAATATGTATTTGCTCCAGAATGATTTTTTGATTTTCTTTCTCACCTGGTTAATTGTTGATCATCTTGTGAAGAAGAGTGATTGAGCTTGCAAATCTGGGATCTTTCCATTGATTTGAGATTTATTTTATTTTCTGCAGTGGCAACCCAAACCCTCTTTTTTCTACATCCGCTCAACCACCACAGTTGGTGTAGCATTCGATCCATTGACTCTTCCATCGTTTTTCAATCTCATTTCTCTGAAATTCCTGATTTCAATTGAATGGCTTCTTCTTCTTCTCTAGCCACCGATTCCGCTTTCTCCGCCTTCCCTTCCCTCAGTTCCACTCCTCCGTCTACCTCCGCCCTCGCTTCCCCAAGAAACTCCGTCAGTTCTCTCCCCCTCCCTCTGTTAATCGCTTGTTTTTCTTTTAAACTATTGCTTTGCATTATCTTTATGTGTTCTCTGATTATTACTATTATGGAATTTGTCGCAATATGAGCGTTTTCTGCTACTAGGATCTGAATTTGTAACTTAAAATCATGAATGCATTGTTCAGAGTTCTGCAATTGCTGGTGTTGTGTGATTGATGTAAGAATTTTTGGAAGTGCATAGTCATAGATCATGATGTATGAACTTGGATGCTCACTGTTTCTCAAACCAGGAAGAAAGTAAAGATGCTTCTGAATGAATGGGTAGAGAAGACACCAGGAACAGGGAACGGAGAAAGAGGAGGGGTTGTCAATTTTCATTTTTGCCCTTTTAATCATCTTCGAATCCTAACCGTTCAATTAAAGAATATTCCAAGATTCTTAGATCTAATGGTGTTTAACCCTGGTGCACCGGTGGACCAAAAAAAAAGGTTGCCCGCCCTAGTGGGCACACCTACTTATCTGCATTATATCTCTCAATATGTCATCACATACTTCTACAAATTTGGTATCAGAGTTCTATGTTGATTTTCTTTGTCTTCTTCTCATCAGGAAGTAGGAACAATATATACACATCATCAGAAAACTGTAATTGTGGATGCTGATGCTGGAAGTAACAGAAGAAAAATTGTAGCATTTGTTGGTGGACTTGATTTATGTGATGGGCGATATGATACTCCTCACCATCCTCTCTTTAGGACATTGCAGACGCTGCATAAGGATGACTATCACAACCCTACTTTCACGGTAATCATCTATTTCAGACTCTACTTTGTTGCTAGATCAAGAGTAACTAGAGTTATCCATCAATCATTTGATAAGAAAAGATGAATGGAAGCATTTGTAAAAATTAACTACAAAATGTATAAATCCAAATTTAATTAGTTCTAGACAAAATGAAAGCATAATCAAGAAATATCTTTGCATTCTTGTATAGGGAAGATCAAACAGATTGGTTTTAGCGTTGTATGTTATTGTGTGGGTTTTCAGTGCAGCATGCATCCAAGTGCAAAATTAGCACTGCCTGTCATATGTTAAGCCTATTATTAAAAAAATTAGTCCTATTCACCAGCCCCTATTGCACATCTAAAATCTTCCTGAAAATAATTTATGAAAATGTTCGGGTATATAATTATTAGGCTTAAAAGTCAAACAATTCAAATCATGATGGAACCTGTAGCTAAAAACCAATACGCTGCCACTTCTAAATATTGTTGTTTTAAAAAGCAGATCAATTTATTTGTGATGTTATATCATGGCAGGGTAATGTCGGTGGTTGTCCACGGGAGCCATGGCATGACTTGCATTCTAGAATTGATGGCCCAGCAGCTTATGATGTTTTAACTAACTTCGAGGAGCGCTGGTTAAAAGCTTCAAAACCGCATGGGATTAAAAAATTGAAAATTTCCTATGATGATGCTTTGCTCAGGCTGGAAAGAATTCCAGATGTTATTGGCATAAATGATACTCCTAGTGCTGGTGATGATGATCTTGAAGCTTGGCATATTCAGGTAATTAGTTATATAATACAAAATAGATATTTTGATTGTCTCGGCAATGATTTCGTCATTTACTCAAAAATGAAATTATTGATTCTGTTTACTCTGGAGTGTAGATATTCCGGTCAATTGATTCAAATTCTGTGAAGGGGTTTCCAAAAGATCCCAGAGACGCATCTGGCAAGGTGAACAAAACTGTATTTTGATTTTTCTTTTTCATGCTTGATTTCAATTTATCTAAACTGCAAACTACTTGTGTTACATGTACTATGCGAAAGTAAAATGCTATTTATATATTGACAGAACCTAGTATGCGGGAAGAATGTGCTGATTGACATGAGCATACATACAGCATATGTGAAGGCCATTCGTGCCGCACAACATTACATTTATATAGAGAATCAATATTTCATCGGGTCTTCTTACAATTGGAGTCAACATAAAGATCTTGGTATAGCACTCCTCTTTATTTATAAAACTATTGCTTATGCTTCAATGACTGCAATTAATGCTATCCTGAAGATTTTGTAGAACATAAAATTAGCATAGTATTTCAGCTTTGGTATGGATAAGTAATCACAATCTAGAGTCCAGCATGGAGAATTAGTCTTTCATTAATTTAATTAAGTAAGCTATAAATACATATGGAAAAACAATCTTCAGATGTGTGTTATGCTTTCTTGGTGGGATTATATACATCAAAGGCTCTCGGGAAACTTTCCCAATTCCTCTCCGCTCGGGTTTCATCAACCAGATCCCACGGTGGCGGCTGCGGCCTTCAGGGCCCATGCCCCGCCGTCTGCGTTTTCTATCTGATGTCTCTCGTCTTCTCCAGCGTGTGGCTGGCAAGGCGTTGGTAGTCGCAGGTTTCAGTCGTGGAGGCCGTCCTGCTGGGCTTTTCCAGGCCTCTGGTGGAGTCGATGCGAGTAAAGGTGACCCAGTGGGTGAAGAGATCGATTCTCTGCAAGGTTCCAGAGGTGCGGGCAGATCTCTCTCCAACACCCTTTTCGTTGATGGCATTGCTGATTCTGTGGGATACCATCAGGTAAGGAAGCTTTTTGCATCTTATGGAAGGCTGTTGAAAGTCTTTGTTCAAAGGTTCAAGAAGGTTGGGACTTGGGAGGAGATTTCGGTTTGGGTTTGTTCATTTTTCACTCTGGAATCATGCGTCGGCGGCCATCAATGCCCTGGACGGTGTTCTGATTGAAAGTGCGTCACTTTCTGTCAATGTCAACCTAGCTCGCTTCCCCGGTAAGTTTGGTTTCGGCTCTGCTGCTGGGAACCATGGTGGGAAGGCCTCGGCTTTGAAGGACTTCCGTTCTTTTGATGCTGGTGAGGGTGTTCTTCTGGGGAATGGTAAGGATCCTCTCTCGGCTCCCTTCTCATAAGATGAGGTGAGGATGGTCTGTGCTTCTTCTTCAGCCTCGGTTTCGGTGCCTGGGGATCCTGCTGCGGTTCTATTCCCGGAAATTTGGTCCTTGGGCTGTGACTTGGGGATTTTGTGGAAGTTGATGGCTTTGGTTTGCAGGTCCCTTTCTCTTCTCCAGCTAGCGGCATGGACAGGGTTTGCTCGGTTGATGGCGGGAACTCCTCCTTGCACCCCCTTTCTGTGTCTAGGGGGTGCCAAAGGTGTTGGGGATTTTGGGGCCTAGGCCACCCCCTCTCCCTGCGAAGTTCCCGGTGGGATGGTCATTTTGCACCTGAATCCTCTCTTTCAGTAGACGTTAGCTGACTCGGAGTGTTCTTTGGATCCTCTTGATGGTGAGGGTGTGGAGGTAGGACCATCGGGTGTTCTTGAGGGGATGGTGCACAGTAGGAGAGGTCGACGAAAGAAAATCAACATAAGAGGAAGGAAGAAGGAGGTTGGAGCTGTGGTACCTGCAAAGGATTTGTCGCTGATACTTCCTGAGGCTGTTGGATCAATTGGAGTCATGACAAGAGCTTGAAGGGATATATTGCTCGGCAAACGGCTTGGAGTCATTTTCAACAGGACCGATGAGGAAGCACTTCAGAGTTATGGGGGTTCTTGATGTGTCTGCTGCTTTTCTTTATGGTTGGCTGTTGATTGTGAGCTTTTGGTGTTTTAGCTTGTTCCCCTATGGTTTTTCTTTTAGGCTTTGCTCCTTGATCTTTTTTCTTTGTATAGGGTGGGTTTTTGCTTTAGGGTTTGTCTGGTTGTTTTCCTTTGGCTCTTGGGGGTCTTTCTTTCTCTCTTTGGTGGTTTGCTCTTTTTTGTTGTAGTAGATCAGGCGCGCTTCTTGTCTTCCTTGAGAGTCTTGCTCTCATCCTTTTGCTAATATAATCTTTTGCTTTCTAAAAAAAATAAAATAATCAATAGATCATGTTGTTTCATGTTTTCCTGAAAATGCTCATTGAGAAATAAATCATAGGGATGTCCGTGTATGAAGAATTGCATCATTCCATATCTTCTGATAACTTACACAGCAGTATATATAATACAACTAATAAGTATCTAACTGTGCCAGCAAAGCTAACCTATTCTTACCACTCCATAACTGACTAAAGATAATAATCACGTACATAATACAAGTGTATGATACATGCGTATATCAATAGATCTCTATCATTTACTGGATGATAAAGGCATTGCGAATGAGGTGCCACATCAATTTATTTTGATGACCAACTTTTAATGTTAAACTTCATGTTTTGGCAGGTGCTAATAATTTAATCCCAATGGAAATTGCTCTAAAGATTGCTGAAAAGATAAAAGCAAATGAGAGGTTCGCAGTATATATTGTTATACCAATGTGGCCAGAGGGTGTTCCTACAGGGGCTGCCACACAAAGGATTCTATTTTGGCAAGTATGTATCATTCGAATTCAATTCCATGAAAGTACAAAAAAAATCTTGGAAAGTATTTGATTGAACTTTTGAATTGGTTGGCATTTGAAATTGTTCACTCTGGGTTGTGTTTAGGCATGCCAAAATTACCCACACCCGTGGATACCCGCGGATAAAAACCCGCTATGGGTAAAATTACCCATGCCCACGGGTATCCACGGATTTATTTCATGGATATTTTCACTATCCATTTATTAATGGGGCGGGTACGGATATTGATGTATCCATACCCACGGATACCCACCCGATATATAAAATACTAAAATATCTTTTATATGTATATACATAGATGTATATTAAATATCTAATGAATTTATGTTTGAGTTATAGTTCTCTTTCAAGTAAACTTATACAATGGTAATGGTAAAAAGAAGCCCTTAGACCCAAAAAAGAGTAGAAAAGAAGTATTTTCCCTTACACATTGATTGACTGTAAAGTCCAATGTTAAATTTTATATTTAACATAATTTTCTTTTGAACAAATATATGTGAATTCATTTATGTTCATGGGTGTCGGGTGCCCATGGATATCCACGGATAGTTTAAAATCCGGTTAAAACCCACTAAATGGATATCCATGTGGGTATGGAGCGGGTATGGATATAAATTTTTACATGTGGAGCGGGTGGTGGGTATATACTATCCATGTCTGATGGAAACCCAAAACATAAAATAGAACTGAAAGCAATGAAACAGTAATCAGGATTGTTTATTGATGAATTGGAAATCGTTACAGAGAAGGAAAAGCCTTTCCTAGACTGACCAGAGCCAAGCTCCTATAGGAAGCTATTGCTTCCTACCCATTACTACACGCTCAATGATTCCAGAATCCCCTCTCTACCTCTCACTACCTTCCTTATATTATGGAATGGATTACAATCCTACCTCCCCTCTCTCTCACCAGCTCACCAGCTGTGTTGTTAGTTAGTTACTACTCCCTTTGTCCCTTTTGCCCCTTCTAGAGTATACCTTCCACTCTTTGGGCTTCGACCCCACATGGACTAATGACTCACTTGGGCCAGCTGCTGGATCATAGTTCCTAACAATGCCGCCGTCTGAACTCACAACCTTGTCCCCAAGGTTGAAGTTTGGGTATAAACTCATGATGGTGAGGGCATCCTCCCAGGTAGCCTCCTCAGCAGTTTTGCCTTGCCATTTAATTAGTAGCTGCTGAATGGTGTCACCCTGCAACTTCACCATGCGAGTGGCTAAAACAGTGTCGGGTGTGTCCTTGTCATCACACTCTCCCTCCAATTGATCTGGCAAATCTGCTTCTGCAGAGTAGTCCCCAATCGCCTTCTTGAGCAATGACACATGAAACACAGGATGAACTCGCGATCCTTCTGGTAAACGTAACCTGTAAGCCACCGCACCCACACGAGCCACGATAGGATAAGGCCCATAGTATCGGGCTGCCAGCTTTGCATGAACCCGGGTTACTACAGATTGTTGACGATGTGCGCGAAGCTTCACAAAGACCCATTCCCCGACAGTAAATGATTTTTCAACCCGCTTAGTGTCAGCTTGTGACTTCATTCGACCCTGGGCTCGCAAGAGTTGTGCCTTCAACTGGCGCAGAACCTCATCTCGATCAACCAATTCACGTTGCACTGCGTCAACCCTGGTCTCCCCGAGTCCCCAGCGTGTGATTGCTGGGGGTTTGCGTCCATAAACAACCTCGAACGGGGTCATATGTGTGGCTGAGTGGTAAGATGTATTGAACCAATACTCAGCCCAATGGATCCAAGTTGCCCACGTTTTAGGTTGATCAGCCGAAAAACAACGCAAATACGTTTCCAAACAGCGATTTACGACTTCCGTTTGTCCATCTGATTCGGGGTGGTACGCGGAACTCATATTCAACTGTGTGCCCTGCAACCGGAAAAGCTCTTTCCAGAAATGACTCATAAATACTGGGTCCCGGTCGCTCACAATGGATGAGGGAACTCCATGCAAACGTATGACTTCCTTGGCAAACAATTCAGCGATGCTCTTCGCAGAATAGGGGTGCTTCAGCGGAATGAAGTGACAGAACTTGGATAGGCGATCCACGACCACTAGCACTGCCTCGTATCCCCTGGATTTAGGTAGGCCAGTTATGAAATCAATCGAGAGATCTTCCCACACCTGATTTGGGATGGGTAGAGGCTGCAGCAAGCCTGCGGGCGATGAGGCCATGTACTTTTGTCTTTGGCATGTATCACAGCTACGAACAAACTCTTGCACCGTGTTCTTCATGCCTACCCAATAGATGTTGGCCGCGAGCCGCCGATAGGTGCGGAGAAATCCGGAGTGCCCGCCATGTGGGGTGGTATGAAATTCCTTTAACATCTGTGGAATTAGAGAGGAAGTGTGTGACAAAACCAGCCTCCCTTTGTACAACAGAATTCCCTGCTGTAGACTGAATTCCGGATGAGTTGATGGGTCATTTTGTAACTCCATGATCACATGCTTAAGTTTTGCATCCTGCTGAATCTCTGTTGCTATCAACTGGTGATCTTCCCAGCGCGGGTACGTGCACACGGTCCTGATCTCACCATATTCCCCAACGCGCGATAGCGCATCTGCTCCCTTATTTAACTTCCCAGGTTTATAAACGATATCAAATTCATACCCCAATAGCTTCGCGGCCCAATTCTGTTGTTCCCCAGTAATAATCTTTTGATGGAGCAATTCTTTAAGACTCTTCTGATCAGTAGACACAAGAAATTTCCGTCCCAATAAGTAAGGACGCCAGTGCTGTATCGCCAAAGCTACTGCCATAAGCTCTTTCTCATAGGCGGACTTAGCGAGATTCCGTGGTCCTAAGGCCTTGCTATAGTATGCTATGGGTTTCTTGTCTTGCATCAAAATCGCCCCGAGGCCACACCCTGACGCATCACACTCAATTAGGAATTCTTTCTCAAAATCTGGAAGTGCCAACACAGGGGCCGTTGTGAGCTTCCCTTTTAGAGTTTCAAATGCATTTTGTGCTGCAGCTCCCCACTGAAAAGCATCTTTCTTTGTCAAGTCTGTGAGTGGCCTTGCTATTTTCCCATAATCCCGAATAAATTTCCTGTAGTAACCGGTTAATCCAAGAAAACCTCTCACCCCTTTTACATTCTTGGGCACGGGCCAACTCTTGACACTCGCTACCTTGCTCGGATCAACTGCCACTCCCTGTGCTGAAATCAGGTGCCCCAAGTATTCAACTGAGTCTTGCGCAAACTGACATTTCTTCTTGTTTGCTGTCAAGTGTTGCTGTTGGAGGAGTTGTAAGACCTTCTCAAGATGCAATAGGTGCGTTTCCCAGTCGCTGCTATACACTAGAATATCATCAAAAAATACAAGCACTCCCTTCCGGAGCATGGGACGAAAAACTGCGTTCATCAAACTCTGAAACGTCGATGGTGCGTTCATGAGACCGAACGGCATTACGAGGAATTCGTAGTGCCCTTCATGGGTACGAAATGCCGTTTTATGCACATCCTCTGCCCTTACGCGAACCTGATGATACCCTGACTTGAGATCAAGCTTTGAGAAAAATTTAGCACCATTCAACTCATCGAGCAGCTCTTCAATTACGGGAATGGGAAACTTGTCAGGGACTGTTACCTTATTGAGTGCGCGGTAATCCACGCACATACGCCATGACTGGTCCTTCTTCTTGACCAAGAGCACTGGACTGGAGTAAGCGCTTGAGCTATGTCGTATGATGCCGGCTGACAACATCTCCTGAACCTGCTTTTCAATTTCATTTTTATGGGTATGGGGATAACGATATGGCCTGACGTTGACTGGTCCCTGCCCTTCCTTTATGTTGATACAATGCTCTTTGCCTCGACTCGGGGGTAGCCCCTCCTGAGCTTCAAACACACTGTCATATTCTTGCAACAACTTCTGCAAGCTTTCCTGTTGCGCTGCCTCTAGATGCTGACCTTTGGGAACCTCATGCCGGTGCTCCAAGAGTCCAAACGCTAGCTTGCTGTCAAGGTCAGACCTTCTCAGGATGCTCTGCAACGCCCCCATGGAACTTCCGCCAGCACTAAGACCCTGTAGCCTGACCCACTGTGTGCCGTGCCAGAAACTCATAGTATGCTTTCCCCAATTAGCAATTGTATCTCCCAACGTCTTGAGCCATTCAATTCCCAGCACAATATCAGGGCCTCCCAGATCAAACAAATGGGGTGTGCACGAGAACTTGTAATCCCCAATCTCCAGGTCAAGCTCCTTACACTTACCTCTGGTGTGAGTCTGGAAACCATCGCCCAACTTGATGGACATCCGTGGAGTGTCTTCCACTTCCCAGCTCATTCGTTGCACAACCTTGTGGTCAACGAAATTATGAGTGGCTCCGCTGTCGACTAACACGAGCACGGGCACCCCTCGCACTTTTCCTTGTAGCCTCATGGTTTGTGGCGGCTCACCATGGTCGACGAGATTGCACAAACTCATTATGCTTAGCTCACCATCGACCTCGTCTTCCATCTCGTTCATCTCTACGGCGAGAATGTTCCCATCACCGGCGTCATCGTCGCCGTCTTCGACGAGCAGCACTCGGAGTTGACGATCGGGGCACTTGTGCATTGGGTGGAAAGGGCCTCCACATTTGAAGCACTGACCCTTTTGTTTCCGCTCCAATAGTTCATGATAAGTGAGATGGGAGAAACCCCTGTCACGTGGACCGGCCCTCCTAGCTTCTGTTGTTGCCCTGGGGTCTCCTTTTGGGCCACCAAAAACTGGTTTAGTAGTAGTCGCGGGCCCATTATCCTTAGTGCCTTTGACCCAGACCCAATCGGTGCTTCCCGGGCGACCCGGCCCCGTTGGGCCAGTCCGAAAACCCGCTCCACCAATCCTCGAACTACGGTTATAACCCGACCCGGCTTCACCCCTTACTTCCTTCTCCACCGCATGAGCGATCAAGAGCAATCTTGAGCGGTTCACTCCGCCCATCGCCACCAAGCTCCTCACCTTTCCCCGTATCTCTTCTTTCAGACCATGCAAGAAGTATCCCTGGTATTGCTTCTCAGGTAATTTTGGGATTTGGGCCGTCAAATATTCGAACTCGGTAATGTACTCCTCCACCGTACCTTTCTGACGCAACTCAGTCAATTGCTCGTACACGTCACCGTCGCCGTGACCGCCATAACGCTCCAGAAGAGCTTGACGCAACTTCTCCCACGTCAGGGGAGCTTCTGATTCGAGCAAAGAGTTGTAAAAATGGATGGTGGGTCCATCCATGCTGAGCTGAGCGAGGCTCACCTTGACCTCCGGTGAAGTCTCTTGCACACGGAAATACACCTCCGCGCGTGAGATCCAGCCCGCCGGGTCTCTCCCGTCGAAGATCGGCAACTCTACCTTCTTTACTGACTGGCGAAACTCCGCCAACGCATCGCCGTGTAGAGGTTGCGTTCGTGGTCCTCCTCCGTTCGCTTCAGGTTGCTCAGGAACCTCAGCGCTTGAGCTTTCTCCCTTGTCTCGGTTTGCACTTGCATCTTCCCTGTGTGACATTTTTCCTAACGATCGTTCCATCATCGCAATCAACGATGCAGGAAGATCCTTCATCGCCGTCGTAACAGCTACCAGCGACGTTCGCATCTCAGCGAGCTCGCCTTCAAGAGCATCAAGCTTTGCTTCCATCGAGTTTGTCGTGTGTTTGGATTTTCTGGGTGGCATTCACTGGTTCCGGCGAATCAATCCGGTAGGTCGGACCAATTTGATGGAAACCCAAAACATAAAATAGAACTGAAAGCAATGAAACAGTAATCAGGATTGTTTATTGATGAATTGGAAATCGTTACAGAGAAGGAAAAGCCTTTCCTAGACTGACCAGAGCCAAGCTCCTATAGGAAGCTATTGCTTCCTACCCATTACTACACGCTCAATGATTCCAGAATCCCCTCTCTACCTCTCACTACCTTCCTTATATTATGGAATGGATTACAATCCTACCTCCCCTCTCTCTCACCAGCTCACCAGCTGTGTTGTTAGTTAGTTACTACTCCCTTTGTCCCTTTTGCCCCTTCTAGAGTATACCTTCCACTCTTTGGGCTTCGACCCCACATGGACTAATGACTCACTTGGGCCAGCTGCTGGATCATAGTTCCTAACAATGTCCACCCGTACCCAATTGACATCCCTAGTTGTGTTCTTTATCTTTTCCATTTACATATAATTGCTTCGTCATTCCAAACTACTGTGAGGTTATTGATCTGGATTTATTTTATTAAACTTTTGCAGAATAAAACAATGCAAATGATGTATGAGACAATTTACAAGGCTTTGGTTGAGATGGGGCTTGAAGCAGCATTCTCTCCTCAAGACTATTTGAACTTTTTCTGTCTTGGCAATCGAGAGGCCATTGATATGTATGAAAATGTCAGCGTGTCAGGAAATCCTCCCCCAGCAAATAGTCCACAAGTATGTTACTAACACCCTCTTTCCCGTGTTTGATAGGTATTCTTATGAAAAACTGATCTAAAAAACAGTTCCTATTTAGTTTTCATTTCAAATCTATAACTGTTCTGAAAGCCATATCTGTGGTGGTTGTTGTAAACACCATGATAATGATTTTTATGGTATGCAATCTTAATGAAAGAATGCAATTTTCTTTCTAGGCAGCTAGCCGAAATAGCCGACGCTTCATGATTTATGTTCATTCAAAAGGCATGATAGTTGATGATGAATATGTGATATTGGGGTCTGCAAACATCAACCAACGCTCTATGGAAGGAACAAGGGACAGTGAGATTGCAATGGGAGCCTACCAACCTCATCATACCTGGGCAAGAAAGCATTCTTGTCCACATGGACAAGTAAGCCCTTCTCTCACATTACTGGTGGCTACTGATATTTGCTTACTAAGCTATTGTTCATATAACCAGTTTCATGTTTTACTTATGACACTAAGAAGAAAGGATGAAGCTGCAAAACATCATTATTTAAATATCTAGCTGTCGTGTGAAAATGATTGAATTCCCCTTCATTAAATTCTAATCAAGAGACAACTATCCAAGGAGGATAGATAACTCACTGCCATCAAAATTCAAAACCTATGCTTACAATGCACAGGATAACTTGCTATCATCAGAAATAAAACACTAATCAAAATTATATTTGAGTTCTTGAATGAGATTTTGAATGCATGCAATGGTTAATTACTTTCATTTATTCAAAGCCTCATCCTACTAAGTTGGGTCAGCTCTATGGACTAGTGATCCATATTAAAAATAGCGTTCAGTTTTGCGTTAGCTGTCGAGGACCTGATACAACCTACCTCCTTTATCCGGGTTTAAGACCGGCTATGCAAGCATAGGCATAGTAAAATGAATGTAGTTTGATATTCATTTTTCTGCACACATGTCTTAAAATTTGAATCCATCAAATATGTATTGTAATCTGACACCAATTCTTTATGAAACTATACTATGTAGATCCATGGATACAGGATGTCACTTTGGGCAGAACATACAGGAACAATTGATGACTGCTTCTTGCAACCAGAGAGCCTTGAATGTGTTCGAAAGATTAGAGGAATGGGTGAAATGAACTGGAAACAATTTGCAGCAAATGAAGCAACAGAGATGAGAGGGCATCTACTAAAATACCCGGTTGAAGTCGATCGAAAAGGAAAAGTCAGATCCCTTCCCAGCCATGAAGAGTTCCCTGATGTGGGAGGAAAAATAGTTGGATCTTTTCTGGCCATGAAGGAGAATCTTACCATTTGATGAATTGATTACTTTTGAGTCTTCCTTATTCTCCTAGCCATTAGGATGATATGTATGTATATTAGAAAGTAGAAGCTACACAATTTTGAAATGCATGATAGTTAAAGAAAACGCATACAATGTATAGTCATAAACACTTCAAAGGTTATTCTTTTTGCTTTCTTAGGAATAACACACAAACTTACCTCCAACATTCTTGATTCTTGTCAGACAAGCATAAGTCTGGTTTTTGTGTATATATACTTTATGTGCAATGATATTTCTTTTGTAATTTATAGTGCTGTTACTTTTTCTTCCCTATCACAAGTATTAGCAGGAATTTCACTGGTGGTCTGTTTGTTTGGGTTCAAATAGGTGATAACATAAGTAATGGAGCTTTTCTATGTGAAAGAACATGCATTGAAATATAGTAGTTGTAACTATAGTAGTTGTGCAATTCTGTTTTTTGAATTTAACAAATAAGGTACTCTCTATAATCCATAAATTCTTTCCTATCACAGAAGATGTGTAAAAGTTGAATTATTTATCCTTCTACAACCATCTTAAATAAAATAATGAAACGCAAAAGAAAAGTGAGAAATCTTACATGACCAAAATTGATTGGTTATTGAAATGTCTCATTTTTTTTTGTCTTTTTACATGTCCTTCAAATTCAAATAAACAACTCCACAATTCATTTTTATAAATATCGTATTTTTTGTTATCAGTTTTCATGTCTTTCAAATTAAAACAGACAACTCTATAAATGGTTTTAATAGTTGGGAGTAAATATGACAATGTTAATTGAGAGAATTTTAACTAAGGAAATGGATGAAACTACTACTTTTTTCGACGTAATTGTTTTGCTATTGAGAGACAATAAAATGCATAAGAAAATGGGATATGTAATTTGGACCCTTTTAAAAAAAAATTAGCATCTCATTATTCCTAATCTTAACTCTTGTACGTCATGTATTTATTCATTTTTATTTAAGTGCAATACACCTAAATTTTCATAGGAATAAAAAAAATTCTAATATAAATATTCTTTATTTTTTTTTACAGCAAACATTAACTTGCATTAACTAGACCTCCGCAAAATATCCGAAGCAATAAAAGATTGAATATAAGCCGGTGAACTACCCAACCAAACACCATCTCTAGCACCCAAGCGTACTGAGCTAAATGATGAGCTGCATTATTTGCATCTCTAAGAACATGAGAAAAAGAAATATCAGAAAAACAAGGAATTAAAGCCTGTAAAAAGAAATACGTACAGGCCTGTGTTGCATGTAATATAAATATTCTTTATTCCTTACTCAAATCACCAATAACATTAATAAAATCTTTAACCCATTAAATGGTACGGTACATGCAAGCCGAAATCATCCATAATTTAAAGCCAATAAATGTTTATGACGCTTATTCAGTAAACAAAAACGAGAATTAAGTAATTTGAACAAGACAAAGGTTCTTCAATCTATGAAGCCTTCCATAAAACTAATCAATTGCAAAACACCTTACTTCATCATTATGCCAAATATCCTCAAGATGCCTTCTTGGATCATAGTTATGCCTCTGACATCTGCAACACTCGTTTACTTGACAAGAGATAAGCTTTTCTAGACAGGAGATGCTCAAATGCTTCCTCAAACTTTTAATATCATAAAGCTCAATGGAGTAATCTGATAGATCGTAAATGGTACTGTGACATATATTTACCAACACCAAACGTTCCATACTTTTGAGTACATGGCACAAAGCTTTCATATCCACTGATACGTACCGGATACTCAAGACCATCAAATTTGGGATGTGCTCAACCAAGGCATCAGCATGATGTTGTTCAAAGTCGAAAGTCAATTTCAATTCAGAGAGATTCTTGCAATATTTGCCAATTGCTGAAAACATGTGAGGACGGTTGACAATGGAGGTAATAGTTATTGACACAAGACCTCTCCATGATCTCATTGCATTGTAGATTCCATCTTTTGATAGGTGGCCTGAATCTGGAAAGACTAGTCGTTGGAGATTTGGAGTCCTACAAATAAAATAGGACACAATTTAAAATACCATAGTAAAGTAAGTGGGTATGTGGTGTTTGGTCATAAGGTTACGTAACATTGATTAAAATCACTTATTTATATATGGCTTATATAAAAAAAACTTATATATATATATATATATATATATAATGTTCAAGTGGATGTCACATTATAATAACATAACAAATTTTCATGTACTTAAATGTGTCTCAAATACCTGTTCCACCAATAAAATTTTGATATATCAATAAAAAGATAATTATATTGTGTAAGTTTATAACCTCTTCACTCACATTTTTAACTAACATATATGTCAATAATTCAATAGAAGGATAGACAAATGGTACATGAGATACTCATTATTCAATAGTGATATAACACTTACAAAAATAAATTATTAATAGAGAGAATAAAGAAAACTTTTTTTTAATACATTATACTTCAATTGATGAAGGGACAAAGAAATGTTCATGGAAATAATTAAGTAAGGTTATTTCAGTACTATACAACATAACAGTATACAAAAGGATAAGATAAATATGTTACCTTTCAGCTGCAGTGATTAACTGGAAGTCACTGAAGTAAGTATAATAATTGAATATTAAGCATCTTATGTTTCCATTGCCTAGCCTTACACCCAACTTCAAGAGTAAATTCAATTTTCTTTGTGAAAATATGTCATTCCAAGTATTTCGTATCTTTTGTACGTTGAAAATGCTAGAGTTGAGTGCAGTAAGATCAAGCTTATTCCAAAGTAAATGATTACGACTAGCTTGCATCCAAGATTTGCAAACTGTGGAGGCAACAAGTAGCTCTGCAGTATTGAGGGCCATAAAAATTCTCACCAGAATGTCATAGTTCAAATGATCATTTGAATACCTAGAGGATGAGCCGGAATTCTTCATTACTTCTGGTTTCCTACATGAATTATTATTTAGACACGTTAATGTTTTACATGAATATTTTAGTTCTCATGAACCTAGAAATGTAAATATTGAAAAATGCCACATCATAATTCAAATATCATGTATACGACACCTAATAATAAGAAAATAAAATAAAAATAATGATCAATTGGTCTATACATTATTTGATCTTTGTCTACATATATATCCTAATTAACATGATTATAGTTTTAGCAAGAAAAATGATTTTATTACTTTCTTATTCTTAGATTGGAAAGCATGAGACATATATAATATTAAGTGTTAAAATATGATACAAATCTTCAAAATTATTTAAAAAAGATGATACGAACATTCTAGAGAAATTCATGTGAAGTATCTTGAATAATCTAGTAATATTGGAGCAAGAGCTAAAATATATAGTTTTTGATGACTCAATTGTAATCATCAAGAAAAAAAAGAACATCACGGATATAGAAATATAGTGTGAAAATATAGATCATGTAGAGAAAAATTGTTGGTATCGTTTCAAGTCATAATGTTTTTTTTTTTAAGGTAAGTCATAACTTTATTATTGCAATAAATTTGAAAAATTGGAGAAGAATTATCTAAATACAATAAACATTTGGAGAATTTCATTAAAGAGCAAGATCGAGAGAGAGAATGAATATGATAAAACCTATGTAAAGGATGAGTAAATTTAACAAAGATGGGAAATGAATACAACTGGATTGTGTAAGGAGCCTCCTATGAGAGGGAGTTTCCCCTCTTGATGAGAAAGATTAGAACACTCAATTACAATGTCTTTTTTTCTAAAGGTGAAATGATATATATATAGGTAAGGAGAAATCTTGAAAAGATTGTAAAATGCAAAGACCCAACAAGATAAAATCAACAATGCACATTGACCAAAAAAACCCCAACAATGAATGATAAAACGCCAAAAGAACAAAAAAACCATAAAAAAACCCATGGATCAACAAACCCAAAATCGCTACTCAAAACCAAACAACTGCAAACTCGATAAAATCATCAGCCTAACAATCCAAAAGAAAAAACCCTAAAAACGGCCCGTAGATCCAGATCAGGCACCAATCAACCACTGATAGAAGCAATGACGAGAACCAATGATAAAAACAAGCCACACAAACTCAACAAAGAACATCCCCATCCTGACATTGAGAGGCACGAGAAGCAAAGAGCAGCAAAACCCAACGACCCACAAATCAAAGAGAAGCTTCTGATAGCACCCAAAGCTAAAAGATGCAGAGAGGAACATTAGTGAATCAGAAACAACAAGAGACACGCTGAACAAGAGGTCAACGGTTCAAAGCCACAAGAGAACTAAAACCCCAATGATCTAGTCTCAACAACAACTCATATCTAACTCAGCGACGACTACAGAACCTTGCCTCACCACCAGTGAAAGCGCCTAAAACCACCACAGACAACACCCACAGAAAACCCGAAACAAGGGAAACTACATAACAACGAAACCCAACGAACCTAACTAAGTCACAACAACGGATACCTGATCTCACCTATTGTCCACAAACCAGCCATTAAGAGAATAAACCTACAATACCCATTCTTTGACACCTTAGATATAAATAGAGAAGGCAGGAAAGGCGTCAGATCCAAGTTGGGGAAGGAGAAAATGGAGCAGCAACGCAAATATCTTCAAAAGCAAAAAAGCGACTGAGAAAGGGGGAAAGAACAAGGAAAGGAGGTGAGAAGACTAAAGAAGATAGAACAAGAGGAATGAGGTAGCCGTTCGCAAGGAGGCGGTGTAGAGGCCACCCAAACAAGATCTGCGTCAAGAGAGTTAAGAGAGAGAAAATTGATAGAGAGAAGGCTACTCATTTGACTGAATGTCAATTTTACCTTACATGCATATTCAAAAATATATCAATTCTAGTTTTTAGAACTTGAACCTCCTAGTTGCACTAATTTGGACTCAATTATGGATAGGCTAGAACATGAAACCGTAGAGAGGAGAATCCTTTTAAAAAAAGTTCACTTAAATCTTCTCTTACAGAAAAGGCACCAAATATTTTGGAAATTTTGATGTAAAACTCTGATGTAAAACTCTCATTTTACGCTCATAAATTGAGTTATTTTCTGGAGAATCCACCTCATGCTATCGATATATAAATTCAAGAATACAAACACATGTAAAGAGGGTCAAAAGCTGCAAAGCACAGAGAAAAGGGAACGAGAGAGGGAAAAAAACGTGTATTTAGTCAAAAGCGATAAGGCATACCTCTTACACAGCTCGTATCGAAGTTAACTGGTTGCCTTATGTCACTATATAAGATATACGCTGAGGAGAGTAAAGATTGAAATATATAAGGGCCAAAGACCTAAAAATGACCAAAAAAAACTCATCTCATGTGTAACGACGTGCACATAGTCAAATTATTTATTATCCTTATAAGGATAGGATATTAAAATATTTATAACATGTAATTAATATTTATTATTACACCTACTATCTTATATTTAAAACATATAAACTTTAATAATAATAGTAATGTCTTGAATAAATTCTAATAAATTTTAATACTAAATTATAAATGACATTGATAAAAGTAACTGCTTAAAAATATTATTCCAATTAATTTAAAATTATTTAATCTTTAAATATAATAAAGTAACAAATCATTTCTAAGAATACTTAACATGTAATATTTATTGCTTTGAACATTCAAATATTTTAGTTAATATACCATATTGACCAATATGACATTCACTTTTATATATATATATATATATATATATATATATATATATAAAAGATTTATATGATAAAATTGAGGGTATGAAGATGTGATCATTAATTTTTTATATGTAGGAAGTTTAATATACTTGACCCATTCTATTGTAGTTTTCAAATCATTGGGTGGATTGATTAGTTTTACACAAGAATGAGAAATGAATCCACCTAAGGGTGCATGGAGGAGTCTTCTATTAGAGAGAAGAGATAGGTTAGAACACTCAGTGTCTGTGTTAACCCCCACCCAGAACCAATAATCCACATAAAAAACCCATGGATCAACAAACCCAAACTCAGAACCCAAATGCAAACTTGCAAAACCCATAACAATCAAAAAACAAATACCCCCAGAACCCAGAGACCCAGATCAGCACTAATCAGGGACTGAGATGTAGTTCGAGATCCAAGTATCAAAACAAACCACACAAAGCCAACAAAGCAGAGTCCCATCCCGACATTGAGAGGCAGAGATCATCAAAATTCGAAGACCCAAAAACAAGAGAGCAGCTTCAAATAGCACCCAAAGGTGAAAGATGCAGAGAGGAACATCGTGACTCAAATACTACAAGAGACACATCGAATAAGAGGTAATCGATTGAAAGTCCCAAGAGAACAAAACCCCAATGATCTAGTCTTTGCAACAACTCAGATCTGACTCGGCGACTATCACGGAGCCATGCATCACCACAAGTGAAAGCCCCTAAAACCATCACTATCAACACCCACTGAAAACCTGAAACAAGAGCACCTCCATAACAGTGAAACCCAAAAAACATGACTCAACCACAACCACGGAACCCCGATCTCACCCATGGTCCACAAACCAGCCACCTTAGAGAAGAAACCTACAACACCCATTCTTGGACGCCTTATATTTGAATAGAGAAGGGAGGAAAGACGTCAGATTTGAGTTGGGAAGGAGAAAATAGAGTAGCGACGCAAAGATCTCCAAAAGAGAAAAAGCGACAAAGAAAGGGGGGAAGGAACAAGGAAAGGTGGAGGGATGACTAAAGGAGATAGAACGAGAGGGATGGGGTAGCCGTCGCGCAAGGAGACGGTGGAGAGGGAACCTAAACCAAATTTGCGTCAAGAGACTTTAGAGAGAGAAAAATTGAAAGATAGAAAGCTAATCGCTTGAATAAATGTAGTGTTATCTTACACACAAATTCAAAAATACATAATTCTAGATTTTGAACTTGAACCTTGCCCAATTGCACTGATCTGGACTCAATTATGGGATTGGACTGGAACTTGAAACCCTAGACAGGAGAATCCTCTAGCAAAAACATGTCACTTAAATCTTCTCTTCCAGAAAAGACACGAAATATTTTGATGAGAAACTCTCATTTTACACTCATAAATTGAATCATTTTCTAGAGAATTTACGTCATGCTATCGATATATAAATTCAAGAACACAAACACATGTAAAGAGGATCAAAAGATGCAGCACACTAAGAAAAGGGAAAGGGAGAGGAAAAAACATGTATTTAGTCAAAAGCGAAATAAGGCATACCTCTTACGCGGCTCGTATTGAAGTTACTTTGTTGCCTTTTGTCACTATATAAGATATACCCCAAGAGAGTAAATAATGAAATATATAAAGACCTCGAAATGAAAATAAAACACCTCTCATGCGTAACAACGTGGATATAGTCAAATTATCTAATGTCCTTCTAAGGATAGGATATTAAAATTGTGACATGTAATTAATATTTATTATTACACCATCTATCTTATATTTCACAAATATTAAATTTAATAATAATTACAATGTTTGAATCAATTCTAAAAAAATTTATATTATTTTATAAATGACATTGATAACATTATTGTCTGCTTAAAAAAATTGTTCTAATTAATTTTAATTTATAAATATTTAGACTTGAAATTTAATAAAGTAAAAAATCTTTTTTGAGAATATTTAACAGGTTATATTTATTACTTAGAAAATTTAAATATTTTAGTGAATATACCATATATTAACCAATATGACATTTACATATATTTACATAAGATAATCTATCTATATATCTATCTATCTTCTATAAACTATATAAAGGAAGAGTTTTTGCAACTTTGAGGGTAAGATAGTAATTCAATAAATCAATGCACATGAGTGAATATTTTTTCATGGGCATATATGTAAATTTGTGAATAATTAATTATAAAATCAATCTTGACCGTTGATTGTTTCTAATCCTAACCGTACATCATTTTCTTACAAAACCCTTTGAGAAACCTTTTGACATTCTTGGTTGTTTTCTTTATTGCTTTTGTAACTCTTGAATGTGGTTACAAAAATAGCAAGAGTCTCTTCCTTTTTCTCTCATATATGAAACACATTTCCATTCCACTTTCAGATTCCTTTCATCTTTCCCATCTTGATCTCCAGAACCTTTATTCCTATGGAAGAAATCTCTCTCATTTGAGTTCTCTAAAAGCATCATCCCCTGCATAAGAAGATATTCCGTCAGGTTAGAAAATTTTCTACTTCATCTATTCTTTTTTATCAGTCACTTCTTCTTCTTCATGAGTTTTCATTCTTTAGGCATTGGTGTTCTTCTCCATCATCATCGTCCATCCGGTAAGAGTTCTCTATGGATTAATAAAATTACTATGATATTTTCTTGACTTCTATTATGTTTTCTTCTTTATCATTTCTCTTATTGTGTTTCTTTTTTTTCATGCACAATTTTAATTATGATGTTATTTCCATTTCTTTGACAGTTCAATCTTTAGTTAATGTAAGTTTCCTGCTTTTCTTTTCATTTTCACTATCAACTAAATCAACTAAGTGATTTTCTTTTCTTCTAATCTAATAAAATCAAGTCTTTGTTCTTATTTTACATTTAATTGATTTCATTTCAATTTTTTCTTCTTTCAGGTTTTACTGCTATTGTTACCGTTCTTCCAATATACTATCTTGAAAATATGTAAGTTTCTTGCATCTTTTGTACTTTTTAATTGTTTGATTGTCAACTTGGTCTACTGAATGAAAGTCATCTTTATTTTATTTCACTTTATACAGTGTTGTCATCTTCATCGTCCTTCTTCTCTTTGAATACATTAGGTTGAATTTATTTTTGTCATTTTTAGGTGTCACTTACACTACGAATGCACTAATTTTACATTATTTTTTAATTTTTGGTTTTGTACTGCCTTCTTATTTCTTTTATCTATCAACTCTATTGGTTTTTTTTTTGTTGATAAATATCAACTCTATTGGTTGAGTGTACTTCATTTTTTTTGTTCATTTTCCTATTGAAATGAAATCCTTATTTTTTTGATTGAAATTGAAGGACCAATGACATTCAAGTTAAATTTTTTGAATCTTAATTTTTTATGTTATAACTCAACCATAATATAAATATATTAAATTTTATTTAAATACTAACTTTCGATTTCAATTTGAATTCATTTCTTCGTCTTTATAGTTTTAACCGCTTGAGAGTAGGAATTCTATGAGACACATATTATTAGTTTATATTTATTGAAACATTAATCAACTAATAATTAATATTAATAATAAAACTTAAATAACATCTTACCAAAATAATACTCTCGCTAACCCTTCTCTCTACAAGTATATAAATAAGTGTCAATACTCATTCAACATGTGTTATTCTCATAATCTTTGTTTATGTATTTGCTTTTGTTTTTTCAAAGGCTCAAGGTTCAAGTTATTTTCTCAGGTACATATATTCAAGGGGTAACTATTGATGTACTAGCCTAGAATGTTTATATGTGTTCTAACATTTTTTTTTCATGATGATTTTCAACTTGATTTCATCATGTAAAATCGAAACACCTAACAAAATATTTTCTTTTTGATGGCCCAAATTTTGCATAAGGTATCCGATATTTCAGAGTTCGTGTGCTTCATGTGTGGGAAATAAGAGATTTCAAAAAACCTCAAGTTGTTAATAGTATTAAGTTGCTCTTAATCGATGAACATGTATTCTGTTTTAATAGTTTTTTCCACTCTCATGGTACCTAATCAAACTATTTACTTTTACCATACAAAACCATGAATTTTTCTAATTGGAAATTTTTATTTTGAAAATAAAACGGCGCTCGAAGATCCATGCAACCTTTGGCCGGAGTCAAATAGCACAGTTTAGTGACACATTGTGTGAAGGACAAGTTTATATGATTCATAATTTTATGGTTCAAACATCTGCTAAGAAATGTAGAGTCAGAATGTATAAATACAAGATTACTTTAATGGGCATCTCTAAAGTTAAAGAGACTACAAGTGACACAATTTATGGAGCAAAATATGATTTTATACCACTTCCTAAAATTCAGACAACCGCTAATGACTAATACTTTTTTTGAAAGTCAAAATGTATTGAAATAAAGATGAGGAGATATACATGATATTCACCCTCCTCGAAGGGGATCCAAAAAGCAAAACCAGTCAAAAAATACCCTCTAAGATTCCGCAGACCTAACCAAAACCTAGCCAAACAGTTAAAAAAATCTAGCAAAACGGGTTTTGCTAATGACTAATACTTGCTAGGTTACTTCTCATACAACAGCAGCATTGCATGCTCCACATTGTAGTTTATTATTAATCTTTATATTTTTGTATGTTAGATGTTAATGAGCATTTAGTTGAAAAAAAGTGGATTAATAGAAAGTGAAAGGGATGGGAAGACAAATATGCATATAGATGTTGCGCTACACGATTCAACGTGAGTCTTTTTCATACATTGATTGATTATATTAAATTATTTAGACTCTCCTAAATCATTAGGTTTATTTTGTTAAAATTATAATGAAAATTGCAGAGGCAATCAACTGGTGTGTACACTTTGAGACTTATACGCAGACCAGGTGGTGGTGTACTTAAGCCAAGAAAATAACGAAGAAATTTTAGTTGTGATAGTCCATCCGTGTAAGACCAAAAACTTGCGATGCTGATGATGAAGTTCGAGGTTTGGTACACAGTTGAAAGGAACCATGTTTGGTGGAAGCATATTAGGAATTGAGCGTTAAGTAGCTTTAGTGTAAGTTCTGAAGACCTTGCAAATTCAAGGTGCAATGATGAAAATACCAAATGCAAAATTATTTTGGGATTTAGTCAGTCAAGGGCGCCAATTTGTTCTAGGTAAGTTCTTCTTTTCTATGTGAGATTCATATACATACTCCATAGTAAAGTTATTTGGATATCTAAGTAAAAACATTTTCTTGGCTTAAAAAAAACGCAAAACAAATCCGCCAAAACTCCAAGATGCATAAACTTCCAAGAACATCCACTAAACTCATCGACTTCAGGCATGACAGCACCGGTTTGAAGCGGATTCAACAATTTTTATATTTAAAAAGAATTGTATTGTTTTAATTCATGATTCTTATTTTAGTAAATCTATAAAAATAACTAAGAATATGAAAAAATACACATTATAAACAAAAATGAATATCTCCATGTATTTTACGGGTCACAATACTAGGACTTGGATTAAAACTTCCCGAGTCAAAACCTATTTATATTTTCCATTTTTTTTAATGTTTTTGTGCTCAATCAACAATTATTCTATATTAAAACTATTGTTACCTCCAAACAAAAAAATGAAAATTACTTTCTTCTTGGGTAAGACGTCTTTCTTTGAAGGAAATCATGTTCGAGTCGAGAACATCCATATCATTGTGAGGTTATCTCTCTTAGGGAAAAGTTACTTTCATACTACATGAAACAAAAAATAAAAATCTATATGAAAATTACCTAAATGCACATCAAATTTGCCTAGCTTAAAACACTTATGTATTTTCATTTTCTCTTTCTTTTTTTTACTCCTTTTTTTTTTCTAAAATTTCTTTTTATATGTTTATTGATTAACATAAATAAGGATGAATATATATATATATATATATAATAATAATAATAATAATAATAATTTCTTTTTTGCAAGACAAAAATCAACACATTTATCATGAAAAAATATTTACAAATTAATAAGTTCTTATATCTAAAATTAAACTATATCATTTATTAATTTGTAAATTATCTTTGGACATTGTTAAAAATACTACACACATTCTTATTAATACCAACAACCCTAATGTGTAGCGGTAGTGAAAATGTAACACACTTTAAATTGTGATACACATTGGGGATGATAATGATAGGCGTGGGTGATATTAATATCAATGTCCATTATCTTTTAATACATATAACAAAAATAACAAATATTTTAAAATTTTACGTCATAAAAAAAATGAATATCCCCGTGCATCGCACGGGTAAAAAATACTAGTAAACTATATAAAGGGAGAGTTTTTGTAGCCTTGGGGGTAAATCCGCCAATCAACAAATAATTTCAAAGACTATGAAGCTTGACCATGGATATTTTGGTAAAGATGTCTTTTATTTCACTTGGATTGAATCTCAGCTGTCCATTTCATAGCAATCCCATTGTCTTTCTGCATGCATTCACTAAACTTAATTGTAAAAATCAATGCATTCATTCATATGGGGTCCTAAAAACCTTTGAAGAAACCTTCAATATCCTTCAGTTTTTTAACCCTTTCATCTTCTTCAAAGCTTAAACTACATGTATAAATAGCCCTTTGCTCCATACTTTTTTTTGCCACTTTCTTACCTTTATCTTTGCTTTTTATTTGGTTTATAGTAGATTCGGTCATTGGCACTTCAAGCTTGATCAAACTCCCAAATGGTGAATGACTTTTCATTGTACTTTTTGTTTTTTCCTTCTATTATATCATTTCTTTGTCTTTTGCCAATCTTTTAAAAAGTGAGTGTGTCTATCAACGTTTGAGCTTCTAATTTAGAATATCATAATTTGGGTTTTGTTCATTTCAGGTTCAAACTGTGCGAGTGGAGAAGATGATAGATTAGATTGTTATGAGGGGAACAAATAAAGTAAAACACACGTGTAAAGAAATCATGATTTAAAAGTTATCTAATAAGTTTGTATTTCTTTCCTTTAAACTTTCATGCTTGAATTTAGGAATTGTTATTTTATTGGGTGAAGACTCAACTTGCATCATTTTTTGACATGGCTTTGAAACACAAAAATAAGAATTTGTGTTTGGAATTTGGTTTAAATAATCAAGATGAAGGAACTCTTGCTTCCATAGTTGAACAACTTGGAAGATAAACTGAATTGCCTAGGAAAATGCACGCTATGAAGGGTAGTTGCTGCAATAGTTACGATACGAGTGATGAGGATGACCAAGCTTCTAATTCATGATTTTTATATTTACATGATGTGGTATCTATTCCTTTACTCTTCTTATACTTTTTTTATCCTTAAAAAATTAATATCATTGTCTCTCATCCATATATCGTTCTAATTAATATGGGCAAGACTTTGTGTTAAGTATTTCAAGTGATTTGTTCTATTGGTAGCGAAAAAGAATGAGAGATATCTAACTGCAACAGAGACACATACATCTTTAGAAGTGTGGATTAAAGAAGAATGAAATAGACGGCGGCCGAAGACCCCAACACTATTCATAAAGGTTTTATAAGTTTGTGGAAGAAGATTGAAAACTTTGGTGGCTCATAAAGTCTGCATAGTGCAAAGCATGTTATGAAAACCATAAAAGTATGGTAGACAATGAAACAAAATTGGATGGGTAATAATGTAGAGAAATGTTAAAGCAACAAGTGCATCGATTTGAATTACTCCAAACAAATGTTAAATCAAGAAATTTTACTTAAATCTGATAGAAGAATGTTCAAGTTCATTGGTATATTGTTTCTTTTTATTTATATTATTAGTAATTATAATAGTAAAAGTTGTAAATATTAATATGTATTCATTAACATAATAGAAATTTAACTCTAAAATTGAAACACAATGAGTTGAAGAATATTATAGAGAAGTTGATTGAAACTAATGGGTTATTCATGTCCTTAAGTAATGAAGCATATGTGAATTTGTAGGTGTTCTTTGTAAATTGAAGTTTAGTTTTGTCTTTGAACCTCTTTGCATAAAAGAATTGAATATTTTGTCTTAAAGAAGTTTAAAATTTATTATGATATGGTGTTGATACATTAAGGGACTAGATTATATATGTTTTGGGGGCTGCTATCTGTTGCTATACATTTTTCTCTTCGAACAAAGAAACTTAAATTGTTTAATATTTTTATTTGATTTAAGGAAATAATTTAGCAGTTAATGTTTTTTTATCTACATTTGGTGATTGTTAGTGGACAATGTTTATTTGTTTTTTCGATCTATTTTGTCGAGAGTCCAACGACCATGTGCATTGTACCACTACATTAGATTGATTGACTGCTCATGGGCTAAATAGAGTGAACTCTATGCCGTTCCAGTTTTAAGGAAAATATATTAAAACACATATTTTGTTTCAAATAGATAAAATAAATAAATAAATTGTTCTATTTTACTATTGCAAAAAATAATAACAGACCAAGACATATAAATATAAATAATATTTTTAAATCTAATCATAAATTGATAAATTTATATGAATCATAGAACATGAAACAATGTCATTTACATGGAATTTGGGTGAAGCTTGCAAGGGGATTGTAAAGGGGCATAAGTTATAAAATTGAAGTGCATTCAATAAATTTATAGTGAAGCTTGCAAGTGGAATGCAAACTTTTCAAGTTCCATTCTATATTAATAATTATAATAATTGATGTCATAGTTTAAATCTTAATATATGCTACTTACTTTATTTTATTGTAGTGGTAGAATGGAATAAATAATATAAATGAGATATGCGAAAATGTTGGAAATTTTTTAAATTATAAGAATAATATATGAAACTTGATTATAAATAATTTAAAAATATTTAAGGAATAAATTTCAGAGATATAGATATGAGATATGTATCAAACCAATGTATATGTTCAAATTGAAATAAATACAAACGTTATATTTTAAAAGAAAAATTGCCTTTAATTTTAATTTTAAGTATCCAATATTACAGTTTTAAATTAAAACCAATACAAAATTTAATTTAATTTTAATTCATATTTTATTGATTTAAAATTCAATTACATTGAAATAAATGATTTAAATAACATTTACTCATAAAGCTAATGTAATTTATTGTCATTAACAATTAGAAATTTAATTAATTTGAAACTAAAAGAAATCATTTAAATACCATTTAATCTATTTATATTTTGATTGTGTAATTGAATGAATATTTAAGGTTTATATAACAATACTTGAGTTTAAAAATCCCTTTCTTTTACCAAAAAATACTATCCCTTTAAAATGTCTAATCATCACAAAAAACAAAATTCATGAGGCAAAAAAATTTTCACATTCATAACTCCATATAACATGTGTAATATTTACATATATTTAATATCAAAAACAGGGGTTTCATATTATGCATTCATAACATTTAGTAATCATAGACCAAATAAAAAAAATTATAACTTTATGAGTGTAAACTAAAAAAAAATAAAAATGATCTTATAAAAATAAACAATGTCATTTTAAAATTAAAAAAAAAGGTTCTTAGAATGATGCTTTATTTTGCAAGACAAAGACTTCTTAAGTAACGTAGAGGTGAATGCATTTAAAACAAAGATTATATAAAACACCACTATCCCCGAGGGTTAGCTCAAATAGTAAGAGTTAGGGGACATAAGGGTTGGGTAAGATGAATGGCGAAGTTTTCAAGGTTCGAATCCTAAGGAGGGACTAATTTCCTAACATTACTAACAATTAACATTTGTCTATCAAAAAATAAAAACACCACTATTTAAAATAAAAATTATAATGCAATAATTTTCTTATACTACTACTTATATTGTTGTAGATTTAAAACTTACTCAGGAGCAAATAAAATTTTTCGCATTTGAAAAAATAATCACTTTATTGCAAAGCAGCAGTAGGTCATTAGTCGGCTTCCCCAAAATGACTCAAATTGATAGGTCCTCAATACCAACTTCTCAAAATAAGCTTAATTTGGACGAATTATATTATGATGGACAAGATCTAACAACATAGTATGTACATCTTCTATCTAACATGACACCAGAATAAAAAAGTGTTTATGAGACGATCATGTCAACAATTAATTAAGATAAATGAGTGTTGTTTTTTTCTATGGTTATGGAGGAATAGAGAAAACTTTCATTTGAAGAGCATAAACAACAGCTATAAGATGAAAGACGAAGAACTCAATATTCGCAAGCATTATTTTTGAAGTTATAGACTGAACACTTAAAGATATTATAATATTTACTAATAAGCTCAATTTCAACTAACTTTTTGGAAGAGAAGTTGTTGTTGTGGAATGACAATAACAACAGGAAGTTTCAACTTCATGAACATATTATATCACAATTTTCAAAAAAATAATAATAATTCAAAACAAAAAGTCAAAACTAGCTGAAATAAATGATGAAACAAAAGCATCAAAATTGACATTCACCACATCTGGAAGAGGTCGAACCCAGGCCGGAGGAAGCTCCTTAGAGGTTGGACGCATATGAGGTATTTGTTGTCACCAAAGATGGATGCGATGCAGCAGCACATCACAACGAAAAAAACCCAACGAAGCGAGAAGCTGGTGACGGAACATGCATTTCAATCCCCTTGAATGGAGTAACATCAAGCAAGGTAAAAATAAATCACAGATAAAGTCCTGCATATAGATAATACAACCCACTATATTGCCAAGGCAACACGCAAACAACAAGAGTTGTAAAACAAGACAAGTTAAAAGAATGTGGTGTGTCGTCTCAGGGGAGACATGACACCGCAGACACACTAAATCCATCACAACGCCACGACCAAACAAAAAAACACATTTATAAAAAAACCTTAAAATTTTTTTATACAAAATAATATATCAATACAAAAATATCTTTAAGAAAATAACGCAAAAATAATAAAAACACACAAAATAAATAAAAGTAAAAATCTCCCGTGCATCGCACGGGTCAAAAATACTAGTATATGATAAAATAGAGGGTATGATGAAGTTATCATTAAATTTTTATATGTGTGGAGTTTAATAGAGTTGACCAATTCTATGATAATTAACTTTTAAATCATTTGGAGGATTGATTAGTTTTACTAGGATGAGAAATGAAATTAAACCAATCTGAGTGTGCACGGAGCCTTCTATTAGAGGGAGTTTTCCTCCTGAAGAGATAAGTTAGAACACTCAGTGTATGTGTTAACTTACACACAACTTTTTATTCTAATGTGTAAAGTTCATATTAATATCTAGGCTTAAATATGTTTTTGGTCCCTCAAAAATTAAGGTCTTTTAGTTTAAGCCCCTCTAAATATTTTTTTTTGGTATACACCTCTTAATGCAAAATAATATGGAGGGATAAGCCCATGCCGTTACCTTTACCTAACGGACGCTGACGTAACATATTTTAGAGGACCTAAATCAATGAACCATGATGTTAGAGGGACCTAAACCAAGGAACTATGATTTTAGAGGGACCTTGGTTTAGGTCCCTCTAAACGACGTAAGGTGACGACAGGAGCTGAAACCTCAGTACACCCTCCGGTCACATATATAAGTAAAAAACATTTTTTAGGTTCATTCATTTAATGAATGTATCTAGTTGTTTTAATGACTAGATACATTCATTAAATGAATGAACCTAAAAAGTGTTTTTTGCTTATATATGTGATCGGAGGGTGTATTATTTTGCATCTAGGGGTGTATAACAACAAAAAAAATATTTAGAGGGGTCAAAAGCAAAAGATTCTAATATTAGAGGAACCAAAAACATATTTAAGCCTATTAAGAATGTAATAATTGTGAGAAAATATACTTTCATGTCAACCAAACTAACAAATCACAATAAAGAGTTTTAGATTGAGAACATAAACCTCTTTCCTAAATATCATAATTCAGTAAAAATAAAATTCTTGGATTCACAAGCTTTTAAAATATAATAATTTTCTTAAACGGTGAAAATATGGATAATTTTCTAGAGTCATATCCAAAGTAAGCTGAAATTAAACTCGAACTATATAAAATGTTGAATATTTTAATTTTTTTTTTTGACTTTGGTTCAATAGGAATTTAGCTATGAAAAATCATTACTGGAAAATTAATAGATGAATTTTTATAATAATAAAATTATAAATTATTAATAGAAGTAGCTAGGAGAACTTTGACACACATAGGGAGAGAGAATGAATATGATTTATAGAGGTTGAGTCAACCTAACAAAGATGGGAAATGAATCCAGCTGGAGTCCGTAGAGAGCCCCTAATGCGAAGGAGTTTCCCATCTTGATAAGGAAGGTTAGAACACTCAGTTGCAGTTTTTGTTTTTTCCAAAGGTGAAATGATATATATAGATAAGGAAAAATCTTTAAAAAGATTGTAAAGTATAACGACCCAACAAGATAAAATCCACAATAAAGATTGAACAAAACTCCTAACCACAACCAAAAATCCACGAAAAAAATCCAAGGATCAACAAACCAAAACTCGCAAGAGGCAACCTAAACCAGATCAGAGTCAAGAGAGTTTAGAGAGAGAAAAGTTGAAAGAGAGAAGGCTACTCGTTTGACTAAATGTTAGTGTTATCTTACACACATATATAAAATACATTAATTCTAGTTTTTAGAACTTGAACCTTGCTCAATTGCAATGATCTAAACTCTATTATTGGACATGGCTTGAAATTGAAACCTTAGAGAGGAGAATCTACCTCATGCTATCAATATAATTTCAAAAATACAAATACATGTAAATGAAGTTGATGAAAAGTAGCACAAGAAAGGGGGATTTGAATTGTGTCATCCAAAAACTTGGATTTCCAAACGATTAAGAACGTTGCTGCTTGAGTTGGTGTCGTTTGGTGTAGCGGAATTGTGAGAGCAGAGAAGGAGTCAATGAACACCATCATTTTTATCCTGATTCACCCCTTGAACGATCGGGATACATTCAGTCCTTGGCTATACCAATGTTTCACTAATTAAGTATCAAGGACTTCTCCATACAAGTATTCTTGTTCATGCCTCTTTAGGAATTGTTGAGTATTCTTTGACCATTGCCTCTCCAGGAAAATCAAGTATTTATTTTTCACTGCCTCTTCAGGCATAACAAGTATTCTTAGAACTTCTCCTTACTAAGTATTATTAGGACTCCTCCTTATAAAGTATCTATGACTTCTCCTTAAATAATCTTTCTCAAGATTATTCCCTTCTACATAGTTCTCTTCTTCTAAGAGTGATGGTAAAAACTATTCAGTCCATAAATCATAAAGTATTAGAGAAAAGATGTGACTCTAGGTGTATATTTTTATATTCTGTTACATGAGAGATAAAAAAAAGATTTGACCTTTAGGAAAATCTTCTCATCGTGTTGAAGCAGACAATGGAGAAGATCGTTTCTAAGTTTTGAGTCGAAGACTTCTATCTTGTGAGCTCAAAAGATAAATCTCCTAGTCTTCAGATCTTCCCTTTATACTTCTAAATCTTATGTGAGAGAAAGATAACCGTTGGAGCGTGTTCTTCACAGAGCTTCTAGCCGTTGGATCAAACGGTGCTTTTGTGTACTTGATATATGTTGCATTTAATGCATGACACTGTTTGATGAAGACCTTTTGCTGAAAGGATGTAATCTGTCAGCTTGTAGGTAGCATAGGTTTGAGCTTCTATCCGTTGGTGTATAGATATGGTAATTTAATAATGACACCATTTCACTTTTCACTTTGCATTGTACTTTGTCAGAACATGTGATCTTGACTTTGCGAGGCTTCTTCATGAAGCTATTCTGAGCTCTTTTCCAATTTCATTGCAACAGTCATTTTTCAGACTCTGCAACTTTCATCCTATGATAGACTTGGTTTCATTCAGACGATTTGCTTTCATTGCTCTTCTGCTTCAGTCGTCTTTCCTGTGTTCAGACGATCATTCTGCTTCACTCATTCTTCTTTCCTTCTTACTATTGGTGATTTCGAACTTGGACGATAACCTTTGACCCATAACCTATAACTTCTTCTCAGGAGATGAATTGTTTTGATAGTGTTGCCTGAATAAGATAGACAATAGTTGGCATCGATTTTACTCCGTTTCTTGTGTGAGAGAGGAGGAAACTTGAGCTTGTTGTCATTGTGCTTGTTTCCTTTATCAATGTGCTTCATAGTGTATCACTTGATTTCTTGCACTTGACTTTCTCTTCTAGCTTGTCAGAGATATATTTCAAATTTAGTTGGTGTTCATTCTCTAGACATTGCTTCCATTTGTCAGTCTTTGAGATAGACGATGAATGTAGACGTTGATGAGTGTAGTCTTCTCAAACGATCTGATTTCTTTGATTGATCTTGCGTGGGTTGTCTTGAAGCTTTGACTCTTCTTGTAAAGACGTCTTGATGCTTTGACTTTTACTTGCGTAGACTGTCTTGTAGCTTTGATCATTCTTCTCTTTGTAGGGCTGTCTTCAGTCATCGTTGTGTACTCCATTATTGGACGATAAGGCATGGTGGGCATAAGTGTTATTTCCTGAAATGTAATTCATATGAAAAATTGTTATCATTCACAATATGATAAAGGATGTATTCAACGTTTGAACTTAACAGTAAAGATGATCAAAAGATGCAAAGCACTAAGAAAAGGGAACGGGAGAGGAAAAATGCATATTTAGTCAAAAGGAAAATAAGGCATACCTCTTACGGAGCTCATATCAAAGTTACCTGGTTGCCTTATCTCACTATCAGGGACCAAGATGAAGTGACGAGATCCAAGGATCAAAACATGCCACACAAAGGCAACAAAGTAGAGCCTGATCCCGAAATTTTGAGGCCCTTAGGGCAGAGCCAAGCAACAGCGAAAGATCCACAAACTAGAGAGCAGATTCAGATTGCTCCCCAAATGTTATTCTTTTTCATTTCATGGGAATAACATACAAACTTACCTACAACGTTATTGATTATCGTACAAGCATAAATTTGGTTGTTGTGTGTGTGTATATATATATATACTTTATATGTAAGTTATCTATTTTCCCTCCCCACCTAGGTTGCTTGGTACATTGTCACAAGTATTATCACAAAGAGCAATACAAAAGAAAAGGCATTTTGCGGCGCTTCTGGAAGCATTTTGCGGCGGTTAAAACCGCCGCAAAATGTATAATGAGGCGTTTCCTTGAGCACCGCAGTTACGAGCGTCGGAGGTCGCTCTGCGGCGCTTATATCCAAGCGTTGGAATAACCGCCGCAGTATTTTGCGGCGGTTATAAACCGCCGCAGAGTTCTACAGTTATTTTAAAAATAATTTCTATTTAATTACATTGAATTGCTGAAAAAAGTTTTAAATTTTTTTTTAAAAGTCAAATTATATATTCAATCAATAAATAAAATGAAGCTTATAATCTTGTGGTATGCAGAAAAACTAGCAGATTCACCTAACTTAAGAAATACAGTGAAGGAATCTAGTAAAAATACCAATCTCTCAACCATCAAAGTACGCAATGTACAGCCAGAAGCAAACACCCCATTACCTCTTGAACGTCAAATTTAGTTTAAAATTCAGTTGCACAACTTTTTTCAGGCAGTTCAGTAATGACTGTTCAGTTTCATTACATTCACGTAGAACCCTTATCAAAAGCCATTGTTAGGAGTTGGTTCCTAACAGTGAGACAAACACAAGGAAAATAGATGCAAACAGAGAAGATTGTTTATTAATGGTACTGGCAAATACACAGAAAGGGAATGGCACCCAAATCTGACAAGAGCTAGGCTCCTAATAGGAAGCTCAGTGCTTCCTATCCATCTCTCAAATTAGCTAAAGATTTTGGTAACCTCTCAACCTCACTATTGCCTTCTTTATACTAGATTCCTACCATCTTCCACCTCACCCTCTCTCTCTCTCCATTCTGTTATAGAGTCAGTTACACAGATATTCCCTTAGTCCCCCCTCCAATTTCCACCTTGCCCCTTCTAGAATAAACTTTCCACTGCCTACGCCCACCTTGATCTTGCACGAGTGGCCCCTCATCATTTTCAGCTCTAACAGCCATAATGATAAAAAAAAATGCAGATCAAGGTTATAATATAATTACCCTTATGCCAAATAATATAGTTGCTTGTGATGTTCAACACCTCAGCATAAGTGTATTGCCACTTCTTTGATGCTACAGTTGTTCCTCCTTTGTTGGGCTTATTCATCTCCTTATCTAAGTTCAAAAAGAAATATTGAGATTAAAACAACATAGCCCTTAACATTGAAAAGCTAATCAATGTCTGGATAATATCTGCTTCCTTCTTTTTGGTGTCTATCTGGTTTTTAAAATGAAACCATTTAGGAGGAAACACTGTCTTGTTCGCACCAAAAGCCTCCTGGACCTGAAATGAAACACCAAAAACAACAATAAATAAATAAATATGAATTTGACTGGATTGGATTATTGGAGCTTCTTCCCAAAATTGATTTTGGCTTTAGAATCAATGGCAAAAGAATTTCAGTTGCTTTGGATAATATCAAAACAAAATTCAGCATGTATGATTCTAGAACGGCTTAAGCATGATTTCTTAAGGTATCCATGATAAGATTAAGACTAGTAAGCATGATTTCTCAAGGTATCCAAGACTTAAATTAAGACCAGTAAGCATGATTTGTCAAGGTATCCATGACTTAAATTAAGACCAGTAAAGCATGATTTCTCAAGGTATCCATGAAACTTTTCAAGCATATACTCAGTCTTTCCATGTTCAGAGGATACGAAAGCTCATGTGCATATACAAAATCAACTGGATAGTAAAAAAAGCAAAAGACACAGTTCAGAAACCACTCATGATACACAGTTCCAACTGATACTAAAATGACTTTGCTCACTAAGCACAATCACACTGTTTTGGGTTATCATACGTTTGTCTAAAGTGATTCAGAAGAAATTGATGAATATTTCTGATTCTGATTAACCACATAACTCAATATTGAAAGCAAAATGGCTAAATCAAGCATGTAACACGTAAAAGAAGAGATGCAGAACCCTAAATCTCTTACCTGATTCGATTTTCACTGGAAGATTTGCACACAGAAAGCAATGAAAAGGGAATCGCGATCCAAATCTGGTGGAGAAGAAAAGGGAATCGCGATCCAAATCTGGCTGAAGAAACAATGAAGGAGGTTCCATCCATGCCTCTTCCTTTCAATCCATGACAAATCGCAATCCAAATCTGGCTGAGAAGCAATGAAGGAGGTTCAACGTGAAGTGAGAAAGGACGTGGGTGAAATCGCGATCTGAGATAAGAAACATGGAAAGGGAAAAAAGAGGTGAGGTGGGTTTAACGTAACTTAGGGTTTTGAGTTTTAATCATTCTGCGGCGCTTCCCCCAACCGCCTCTGGTTAAACCGCCACAAAATACTTAGTAACCGCTAGAAATTGAAAGTAGACCGCCGCTAATTGACTCAAACTGCGGCGCTTGACTAAACCGTCTCCATAACTGCCGCGTTACACTTTGCGGCGGTTTTCTTGGAACCGCCGCAGATAGCCGCCGCAAAGTACCCGTTTTCTTGTAGAGGAGGGAGTGCTACCAATACACTCTTTCATGACATTGATAATTTTCTATTCTAAATATGATTTTTCTTCTGAGCATCCTTTAAAAGTAGAAACTGCATCTTCAATTTGAAAAGAAAAAAGAAAAAGAAAAATCTCAACGAAAAACCAGCCCAAATAAAGAAATCATACTAGAAAACACTAGTTAAGATGTGAGGATACAGTCATGTTAAAATAGTTTTGAACTTTAAAAAAACTAAGAACAGAACCGAATCAGCTTCCACTGGAATACCGAGTGCAGCATTCTCTCAGGAAAGTATTATCTTCATCAGTAACACACAGTTGCTCTTCCCTGGCTCGTATTCAGAAACCACCATTTGATTCTCCTCATTGCCCTCCAACATGTTCCTCACAGACCATATGCCCCATTCTCTCAGGAAAGGATTATCCTCATCAATAACACACTGCTGCAAGAGCAGTAGAATTCCATTCCTATGCCGAATTTCATCTTGAGCATGCTTAATTCCTTCTATATACACAATTTCCAATAAGTGTGACTATGTCTCGCCTAAAGCCCTTGTAAGGGCATGGTTTTGAGGAACAACTAGGACCTTCTTGGCTCTCAAATTGCTTGATTCCTTTCCTAATTATTGCTGGAGGTTCAAGGTCCCCAAGCCAAGATAAAAGCATGTCTATGAGGCCATATGACAATAGCACATCAACAACATCATTAGCATCCTCCTTATTACACCTCACACTATCTTGAGCACAAATGTCCCTCAATATAGTAAGAGTGTAGCAAAGAACATCAACATCAGTAGAGCCACTAAGAAGACCAGATTTGCCTCTCATGGCATGCTCAAGAACCCTAGTAGACTTCTTGAATATTTCAAAAACAAACAACGCAACATCCTCTGGAAGCGCAACATCTCTGTTTCGCACATACAATATTTCTGCTAGGATTTGCAGAAGAAATGCTTGTTCAGATGAAAACTCATCATATTTTGACTCGGTATCTTCACCCTTAGGAAGATCCACAAACCGTAACTTAGAAAACAACACAGGCCATTGAGATTCTTCAAGGCAGATTCTTGAAAGAAGCAACATTATCCAATCCTCATCAAAGCTGGCTGGTTCAACAGAAGCCAATAAATTAAAAGAAGAGCCAAAAAGCAAAGAATAGGTCGTTTCTACAACTAAAAAAGCATCACAATCCTAATGACACTCATGATAGCATATAAAATCAGTGAAGTTTAATTACAAGCAACAATGCCGCGGCTGCAACAACATTATTATTACAGTTTTGATACATCCACCCCTCACTTTCTCTTCCTCTCTCTCTCTCTCTCTCTCTCTTATGTTTTTCTATCATGTAACTCATCATATCTATATATCATTTCTCTCTTTTCTATTGATACATCTCCCTCTTGGCGTGGCCATATTTGTGGTATCAACCAATTCTTTTCCATATTACTATCCCACTAGACTAGGTTGACTACATATCATTCAATGCCATAAGAAATAAGTGAAGTTTCCAAGCAACATGCAGCAGCAGCAACACAAAATAAAAAATTATCACACTAGATTAGGTTAGCTACATATCAACCAATGCCATAGCATTTTGCCAAATACTAAATTTAAGAAGACATTCAAATCAAGCACAAAAAATTACTAGTAAAAATTACTAACTCAATTAAACAAACAAATAAGTAAATAAATAAAATCAGGGCTAAAAACATAGAGAAAACAGATAAGTACACAATCAATTATCATATACATAAAACTATTAACTAACCAAAAGAAGCAGTTCTCACAATTTGTGCAATTACAGACAAACCATCATCACTGGAAATTAAGCTTTCCAAACCATTGAAGGTTTTCATCACAACATGTATAAATCTCCTTCATTCCAAGCCTTGCAAGAGAAAAAAACCCAACAGGGTAAAACTCTTCCCAAACAGCACGTTGATGTTCCCTCCCAGCCAATGAAACATTCGCCAGAACCTGCACACCCCAGCGAACCAACCCATGATCAGGGCATGAAGACGCAGCTTGTGACTTCAAAATGCTGGACACAACAACCACACCACCATGCTCAAGAAACGAGTTCTGGTTCGCAGTTTCACCGGCGCAGAGGTTTCTGAGAAGCTTGAAGCATAAAGAGAGAAGATGATGATGATTGGGTGATTGAACTATACTGAGCAATGCAGGGAGAACCCTTTTGGAAGCAAGGTCTGAACTCCCAGAATCGGATTCGGAATTGCGAATGAGAAGAGATATTGAAGGGTGTTGTCGTCTGCCATTGCTTCGAAAATTTGGATCTTGATGAACAAGTAACACAACACCACAATTAGGTGCTGTTTATATTTTAAGGGTTTTATTTTACCACCCAAAATACTACAAAGCAAACAAACTCAAAACCAGTACAAGAGACAAAGAACAAGATCAGCGTGCGACAAAAATGTCTCCTCCTTTGAATAAGGAAATGTGAACCATCTCGTCTAGCCTCACCTGTGCGCATGTATTTGGGTCGTTGTTTGGTTCAAAGTGAAATCAATTATACAAGCATACACAATGCCCAAATATTTCCACATTAAAAGGGAACTCCTCCTCCTAGTTAGAATACCATGTGACTCAAATTAACTCCCTTGGCAAAAGAATCACCTAAATCCATTTGTTTGCTTTCACAATTGTCATGCCCTTTGCTAAATCAAAACCACCGAAAACCCCAATTAGTTCATTTTTCTTCCTACCTCTGTGCTCAATTTTCCTGGGGGCCTCCGCCTAGGCCTCAGGGTTGAGAAGCAGATGGAACGACACATCACAAGGGGGGACTCGAATGAAGCTAATTTCTCTTTCTCTAAGATACAACCACGATCACGAGAAACATCCCTAGAGACGAATTTAGACCACCATAGAGTCCTCCAATATGCAATATAGTCCATCTCTTTCCCTGACAAGTTTGCTCGGGTCTCGATCAATCTACCAGTATAGGACATCCTCCGGGAAGGGTGGTCGAACCTCTATGTCGTCAGCTCCTTCTCTTCAAACAGGAGATAAGTGATCGTCCCAGCAAAAGGAACGATCACTTATCTCTTGCTTGAAGAGTACAGTTCCACATATGAAGCTTGGTTCATACAAACTTGAGAGTTGCTTACAAATTCAGTAAGGAAAATTTCACCTCTAGTTGTATAGAATAGAGTTGATGACATCAAAGTGCTCTCAATCCTTTACCTCCATGACTTGACCAATTGGCAAGGTAGACGTTGTAGACTTATGATAAAGATCACTCACCATATTTTCTCTCTAAGGCTTACAAGTTACAACTTGTACATTTTCATTAAATCATTTTTCTTTTCTCTTCACTCTTGCTTTTCTAAGCACGAGCATAGATGATGTATTGAATTCAGTTTAGCCTTGCTTCTCTTTTTCTTCTCCTCTTGCTCTATCTCTTGAGGTCTTCTAAATACATAAACTTGTGTAAAAAGAACCTCTACTTTAAAGAGCCACTTCCACTTGCTACATGCTTGGTATGTTGATGAACAATTTTAGCATGTGTGAACTCATATAGATAATGCACTTCATGAATCATTGAGTAAGCTCCCCCTCAATTTGTGCTCGGGGTTTCTTTCACTTCTTTCTCTTCATCTTCTTTTCTCCACTCTACTTCAAATATGATCTTTCTCAAGTTCTCACAATCTCAATTTCTTCTTCTGATCATCTTCTATTTTTCTTTATCACTTTGTCTTTTCTTTTTGCACTAATGCTTTTTAAACTTTCATCTCATTTTCTCTTCTTTTATTCTTTTCTATATTTTCCTCTCTCACACTCTTATCATCTTTTTTTCGTCAATTATTCTTTTTCTTCTTCTCATTCCATTTATAGTTAGTCTTGTGTATATGACTGTTGCAAGGTATGAGACTTGCTGAGTAAGTTGCAGTGGACGTTAGCAAGCATTAAATAGACGTTCTAACCACACGTACTATGATCTGATTTGTGTCAGATGGATGAAGACTTAGTGGTGTAGAGAAATATGCTTTCAGCATGCCTTCATCGTCCATGATAACTATGAATTGTTCTTTGGTTCTTCTTTTCAAATGTGAATATTCAGACGTGTAATGACCTTAGAGAACTTCTTGACCATTGAAGCTGGGTGCCAGATAAGACTTTTCTTCTTTTGGCATATAGGCACGCTTCACAGCTTTGTACTTTTGATTTTGAGCATTGTACTCTTGTCAGGTTGGGTAGGTCAAGTGTGAACACATTTTTATTCCTTTGTTTCACTTTCTTCAGAGGACGATCCATCTAACTTTTGCTTAGTTCAATTTTCATAACTGTAGTTTACCTGTCATAGAAACTCTTTGCATAGGTGTTCAGGTCAAACGATAACATTCTTGGATCATTATAGCTGGAAGAGGATAATGCTTCTAGACAATCCAAACTATAAGCAAAGCCTTGTGCGCTTCCATTGTATGACTAGAAGAATCAAACTATGGTAGTGGACGGTGCCTGATGATAACACTTGATGGATTGGTCTTGTGTGCTTCAATTAACTTTTCTTCGAGTTTTGACACTTTTTGCTTTGCAATGGTCCTTCTTATTTGTCATGAAGATCTTCAATATAAACTTTTTGTGACTTTTCCAACCTTGTGACACTCTTAAAACACTCAAAAATAAAGTTTTTAACCTTTTCCACCCATTTTTCCTTGCTTGCTCTCAGCCTCACCCTAAAAAACATAGTCCAAAATTTTCTTTAAAATCTTCTAACAACATCATCAATTGTAAACCCACTTAAACATCATTTTAAGAAAATTTTCAACGTGAAATCCTTCTCATTACCTTGCACATAGGCTCGACCACACTTAATTAGTCAATTATCTTGATGGATTTTTCTTCAAAAACTAATTATCATACAAGGTTCAAATGAGTAAATCTATGGTGGAAATAACTTTAAAGTTAAGAAACAAAACTTTTATCATTAAGAACTTTCACAAGACTAAAACCTTAAGGCGGGAAACAACATAGAGGTTCAGCATACTCATTGACCCAACAACAACATTAACAAAACAATTTAGTACAAAATTCAAGTTCAAGAAATTTTCCAAGCATCAACACTCATCTTTTTCAAAAACTACTTTCACATATCTATAGAGCTATTCAATAGGACCAACTTTAACAAAGGCATTTTAAAAAATTCCATGCTCGATTTTTTTGAGGTGCTCAAACTAAGGTTTTTCAAAATGAAAACCATCAACATACTTATTATGACATAGGCTTCAACATTCATGAAGAGACTTTAGGTAATATATACTCTTCTCAAAAGAAATTTAAAATCAAAACTTAAGCTTTTTCAAAAACAAATTTCATGGTGTACAAGATCATTAGCATAACATGAACATTAACAAAGGAAGATGGAAACAAAACCAACTCAAAGAATATCAAACATTAAAACACAATTTTTGTTCAACAAATTACATGAGCATAAAGCTTTTGTTCATGACTTCATCTTTAATGAAAGCTAAATAGAGTTTTAACCAAGTGAAAAAACCAAAGGCTCAACCTTTATCTAAAACAATACCATCACAACCAAGCTTATGAGATTCCCTTCCTCTTTAATGACGAAGAGAAGAGCACAATATGAAGTGTAGCTAGGTGGTGATTGGCTGCGGTTTAGGGGCGGTTGGGAGGTGAAGGTTGAAGAAGAACTTAAATCTTTTATCTCACTTTCTCTTTCTTTTCACTAGTTCTCTCTCTCTCTCTCTTTAACACTTAACAAAACAACACAAATGAATACAATCGGAGAGAGTGAGGTTCGGCTGAACCAATAAAGAGAAAAACCAAGTGAAACTTATCTCCTAACTAGCTCAATGCACTACAAGAAATTTGCCATATACCAACGGCAGCAAACTGTCACTAAAGAGTTAAAAACCGTAGGTATAGACCCAAAAACTTTTACCAACGGTCAATTCATTCCGTAGACTTTGAGTCGCTATACCTACGGGTAAAATTCCGTCGGTATATCTTTTAGCTACGGTTAAGCATCTGTAGGTACATACTTTAAGATATACCTACGCTTTTTTTTACCATCGGTATAAGTATTAGCAGGGACCCACAAATTCTCAATACCAACAGTTTAACTGCTAATGTTATAGGCTTTAGTGACAGACTGACAGTTCTATTTTCATTACAATAGAACTTTAAGATATACCAACGGACACTAACTGTCAGTATAAGGTATACTAGAAATACATAATTTTCTACACCCACGGTTTCAGTGCCGTTACTACAGAGTTTAGTAACAGTTTTGAAATTAAGATATACCAACGGAAACTAACTGTCAGTATAAAGTATACTACATATACATAATTTTTCTATACTCACGGTTTTTTTTATATATTTTAATAACTCATTTTAAATTGCAATAATCACAATTATAGCTTTATTATTATGGGATTCAGTGGCCCTGTTGTTTTCAGAAGATAAAAACACCAATACAATTGCATCTCACATTAAAAATTGGAAGATCATAATATGAAGTGAGACATTAAAATGGTTGTTCTATACACAACCATATCACATAAAAATTATCATTGTCTTGGAAACATCACAATACAACATAATGGATCATCACCACCAAAAAGTACCATAGTAATATAAAGTACGCACATAAGTAGCTTTTCAATCAAAACAATTCAGAAGACGAAATCTCAACTTAATTATAAATCCTAAAGGTTCCACAAAATTATATGCATGTTTAATCTCCAAGGACAAAGTAGCCGCTTCCTAATAATCTTCATCTGCAAGTATAAAAAAGAACATATCATTAACAAAATATAACTTTTTTTCTAAAATATAAACACAAAGCTTTACATTAAAATATAAAATGATCACATAAAAAATAAGCACCAACAAAAGTAAACTGCCAAATAACTAAATGTATGTGAAAGCTTGATCAATAAAGTGTGCTCCAACCCAATGCAAGGATAAAAACAGAACAAGAAAAACATAATAACAATTTCAAAGCTCCTATTACAACAAAGAATAGTAGAAGATGTTGATTTAAATTAGTAACAAGTTAGTACATGCTAAGAAGATATATACCATATTCACTATCTTCATTGGAGCTTGAACTTGGAGAATTCAAATGGTCACGAGCACGCGAAGTATCTGCAACCTATTAAAAGTAAAAGAATACAACTTACGGATTGTAATCTGCGTAAACTAAAGAAGAAGATCTAAACACCTTATGAGAACATGAGAACAAAGTACTTAGCTTCAAAGAAAATAACCAAGGCTCATCATGTATTAAAATATCATGCTAGAGAGGCGTGTTCAATATCAAAGCAAATATGAAAAGATGTACTTCAAAGATGCATCTGCCTCTTTTGTACATTAGCACATCGTGGACCCATATCAAGTGCAAGAACATGGAGATAACAAGTTATAGCTAAGACATACAAACTTTCAGTTAGTTTTACCATTCTAACTTTAGCTACAATCATATCAATTATAGGAAACAAAAACTCATGTGGCAGCAATAAACTCATGAAGAAAACCTCCAGTTACAGATGCATTCAGCTACCCTAACTTGTAAAATACAAACATTCAGAGCGTTAACATGGATGGGGGTTGTCACTTTGTACGTATCTAAATTTATTTTGTAAACTTATATTATTAGTGTAGAAAAAAGAGCATTGAAGTGGGAAAAGTCACCTGTCTTGCAATATCATTAAACTCTTCTCCAGGTAAACGATTTTGAACCGCAGACACAAAACTTGTCAACAAGTTTTCCAAATAATTCACTCGATGACTTAGCTCTTCATGTTTAGATAAAGAATCTTTTGATGGATCACGAATCCACTCTCTAGACTCTATCTAAAAATATTAACCAGGACAAAAATAACTTCTTAGACGAATACAAATTGAATGAATTCATAGCAGTCAAATTTTATATTGACATTTTACTTAGAAAGGATTCTAAGTAAAATGTCAATCATAGAAGATACTGAATTTTGCTTCCTAGTTCAAAACTGCTTGGCTGCTATCAGTTCTAAAATCACCAACCTAATAAAAAAAATCTGCAATTCTATAAATTATTTCATAATCACCACATAATTAACTAATCAGAAGCGTTTTCTCAACATTGTCTAGCAAAAACATACATACATTTGATTAAAGGAATGAAATCCAAAACAGAAACTGAAGAGTACAAGATAATGGCATCCAGACTCATTAGACAATAACGAAACACAAAATCCAAAACATTGAATCAAATTTAGAAGAAAAGAGGAAGGACATGCACTCAAGTGTTTGAAAAGTGACAACCATTCATATACAAATTCAATGAATTCATAGCAGTCTCATTTTATATTGACACTTTACTTAGAAAGGATTCTAAGTAACCTCATGGATGCTGCACAAAAAGCCCAACAAAACAAAACAAAGAACATTAAAATAACCATAATGTAGAGACATTACCCGTTGTAGTTGTGCTGCTGCTGGAAGAATAAAGGTTGATTTAAAGTCGTTTGTGTTCTTCTCCTTGCTTGGGTGATGTCTTTGTGTTGGTGTTCTTCTCCTTGGCTTGATTTCGCAATCAGAAGTTGAAGGTGTAAAAAACGACTAGAAGGGGGGGTTGAATAGCGTTTTCAATATAAAAACTTTCCCCTTAAGATTTAAAGTAAATCTTTTCGGTTTCTCTAAGATAGATGGTGCAGCGGATAAAGATAGAGAGAAGAGAGAAGCACACAAGTATTTTATCCTGGTTCACTTGATAAATCCCTCAAGCTAATCCAGTCCACCCGTTAAGGTGATTTCTTCCTTCTTAGAATGAAGGCAATCCACTAATCAGATAATTGTTACAACTGCACTTGAAACCTACAAGTGACTAACAATACACTGACTTAGCTCACACTAAGATTCACTCTCTTAGTCTTCTCTAGGATCCGATCAACCTTGATCTCCTAAAGGAATCACCACTAAGATTCACTCTCTTAGTCTTCTTAAGGATACTGACCTACCCGGTCCCTTAAGGAAAATCAAACAACTGTTTGAGGTTGGTGTTTACAAAGGTTTGCTTCTAAATAAGCTGAGTGTAAACTAAATAAGAACAGATGAAGAAAGTAGAAGCTTGAATCTTTTCTTGTATTGCAGCTCTTTATCTCTCTCTCTTAGCTTTCTTCTTTTCTTCAGCCTTTTATAGTCCAAGGTGCAAAGGATATTTCTGTTGAGAGAATATGACCGTTGGAGGGCATTTCTGGAACTTCCAGAACCTGCTGTGGCTGAACCTTGGTAGGTAGGCTTTTCAGAATAGTACACTGCTCTTGTACTTCTTGATAGAGACATTTGCCTTTAACCATTGACTTCTGATCAGAGGAATGCTTCGTGTTGGAACTTGTGAAGCTTGGTGATCAGAGTCAGAGGGATGCTTGGATCCTCTGACCTTCGTAACTTCTGCTTCTGGACCTTCAGAGCTTCTAGACCTTCAGAGCCTTCTGGTCCTTCAGAGCTTCTGGTCTTCAGATCTTCTGATCCTCAGATCTTCTGATCCTCTGATCTTCAGATCTTCAGATCCTCTGATCCTCAGATCCTCTGATCCTCAGATCTTCTGATCTTCTGATCTTCAGATCCTCTGATCTTCAGATCCTCTGATCCTCAGATCCTCTGATCTTCAGATCCTCTGATCCTCTGATCGTCTGATCTTCTGATCTTCAGAACTTCTGACGAATATATCTTCTGGTGTCAGAATCAGAACCTGTTTGTCAAAATACTCAAGACAAACATTAGAGTATCATAATTGTTCATCCACAAATAAATACTTGTTATCATCAAAACATAGAGTTGTACCACATGACCAAATCTTGATCTTACAATCTCCCCCTTTTTGATGATGACAAAACCATGTATTTTGATGAACAACTCTAAACAAATAAACTGAATACACTCAGAGTATAAGGTATCAGAGTTAAAACTTATCCTGATGTGTATAGTTTATCTTGCTCCTTCTGAATCCAAGACTCGTGCTTGATTCTGAGCTAAGCTCCCCCTGAATCTAGTACTTAATATCAACGTTAGTAATATCTAGATTCTGAGCTAAATAATATAGGAGTTGTCAAGATACTATAAGTTCTCCCCCTTTTTGTCATAAGCAAAAAGAATGAAGGTGGAAAAAAAAATAGTAAGAGCATAAGACGAAATACTCCCCCTCAGAAGGAATACCAAGGGATACTTGGCTGCTGATTAGTGTATCTTCTGATGAGAGCAGAAGTGTGGTTCTGGTGACATCTCCGTTCTGGACAAAATTTCATCTTCAGATACTTCAGAATGAGAAGCTAGGAACCTACTCTTCTTCTGATGACGCAAGTCAGAAGTTGTAGTAGCATCTTCTGATGTTGTTGCTTCTGGTTCGTCAAGTTCTGAGTCTTTGTTTCTATCTGAAACAGTCATGCTCATCTCTACAAGCTTTTTCAGCTAGCTTTGACTTGTCAGAGTCAAGCTTATCATTAATTCTAACATGAATAGCGTTCAGACTATCAACAGAGGGGTTCTTATCAAAAACCAATGATTCCTTGACCAAATCTTACTGTACTGATGCCTCCAAGATCAACTTCACCTTCAGGTTCAAGTTTTGGATCTTGGGACATATGCCTTTCTCCCGTCATGTGTTGCCTGCATCCACTGTCCAGGTTCCATGGTTGGAGTTTCGATGGACCTATTGAAGATATCTGCAACATATATAATCTTATCCCTAGGTACCCACTTTCTGGGTCCTTTCTTGTTAGTTAGCCCAGAAGTTCTGACAACTTTGGGTCTTTCAACAGGATAATATAAAGGAATTTGAGCATGATATTTTGACATAGAGAAAGTTCCTTTCTTAAGAGATGATGCAGCAACTTCAGAAGGTTTAGAATAGAAAATGCCATATATTCCATTTCTGCTTACGCCATAGATCATTGAAGCCATTAAGCCTCTGTCTACGCTTTTAGCCAGGAATCTTTGAAAAGACTTTTCATACTTAGATTCATTTCTACAATCAGAGGCATCACAGGCAACAATTTCTTCTAACTTAGCAATCTGGTTCTTAAGCACAGAGTTAGAATTGATCAAGGCATGATTATCATTTTTCAAATCAGAAATAATTTTCTCATGTTCGGAAGGAGTCTTGGAAACAACAGATAAGTCATTTTTCAGCTTCTTATGCTTAGACAATAAGGAGTTATACTTATCCATGATATCAGACAATGCATGTTTCAGTTCAGAGGTAGAGAAAGAAGCGAATACCTCATTTTCATCGTCTGAGGTAGGATCTCCTTCTGATGCTGAGTCAGAGTCAACAGCATCCTTTGACTCTGCTCCTTTGTCTTTGATAATAGCCATGAGTCCTTGAACTTCACCATCAGAGTCAACATCCTCTGACTCTGATTCATCAAAAGTCACCATCAGACTCTTCTTGGTCTTGAAATGCTTCTTTGACTTTTTGTCCTTTGATGAGCCTTTGAATTTGCTCTGCCTGTGCTTCCAGATGCAGTTGAGCTTTCTGGATATCAGAGTCAGCTCATCTTCATCAGAATCTTCAGAGGCTTCTTCAGATTCTTCTGCTTCTGCTTGGAGAGCCTTAGCCTTTTCAGATTTGGATTTCAAGGCTATAGACTTCTTCTTCTGATCCTGATGTACAGCACGCTTTAGTTCATGACACTTCAGTATGCTTATGAGTTCTTCCAAACTCATCTGCTCAACATCTCTAGTTAACTCCAAGGAAGTTATCAAAGGCATCCAGCTTTCAGGAAGACCTCTAAGGATCCTCATGACATGATCCGCAGTGGTGTAGCTATTGCTGAGGGGTCTTATTCCAGCAATAATCAACTGGAATCTGGAAAACATATCCTCAATGGATTCGTCAGGTTCCATTTGGAAGGATTCATATTTCTAGATCAAAGACAGTGCCTTTGATTCTTTCACTTTCTTGTTTCCTTCATGAGACATCTTCAAGGATTCAAAGATGCCCTTGGCGGAATCACGATCAGTAATTTTCTCATATTCTTCATATGAAATGGCACTTTGCAGAATAGCTCTTGATCGGTGATGATCTCTGAACTCCTTCTTTTGATCTTCACTCATCTTCTTCCTTGGGATCTTTACACCATGTACATCAACAGGAGGGGTGTAGCCATCAACAACAAAATCCCAAAGATCAGGATCAAAGCCAAGAAAGAAGCTTTTGATTCTGTCTTTCCAGAAATCAAATCTCTGACCATCAAAGATACGTGGTCTTGCACTGTATTGATATTTGCTTGTAGTAGTGGTGGCATCCATGAGTTTTTCACACTGGCCCGGATCTACTGAACACTGTTAAGTGTGGTAATCAGAACTTGCGCTCTGATACCAATTGAAGGTGTGAAAAACGACTAGAAGGGGGGGTTGAATAGCGTTTTCAATATAAAAACTTTCCCCTTAAGATTTAAAGTAAATCTTTTCGGTTTCTCTAAGATAGATGGTGCAGCGGATAAAGATAGAGAGAAGAGAGAAGCACACAAGTATTTTATCCTGGTTCACTTGATAAATCCCTCAAGCTAATCCAGTCCACCCGTTAAGGTGATTTCTTCCTTCTTAGAATGAAGGCAATCCACTAATCAGATAATTGTTACAACTGCACTTGAAACCTACAAGTGACTAACAATACACTGACTTAGCTCACACTAAGATTCACTCTCTTAGTCTTCTCTAGGATCCGATCAACCTTGATCTCCTAAAGGAATCACCACTAAGATTCACTCTCTTAGTCTTCTTAAGGATACTGACCTACCCGGTCCCTTAAGAAAAATCAAACAACTGTTTGAGGTTGGTGTTTACAAAGGTTTGCTTCTAAATAAGCTGAGTGTAAACTAAATAAGAACAGATGAAGAAAGTAGAAGCTTGAATCTTTTCTTGTATTGCAGCTCTTTATCTCTCTCTCTTAGCTTTCTTCTTTTCTTCAGCCTTTTATAGTCCAAGGTGCAAAGGATATTTCTGTTGAGAGAATATGACCGTTGGAGGGCATTTCTGGAACTTCCAGAACCTGCTGTGGCTGAACCTTGGTAGGTAGGCTTTTCAGAATAGTACACTGCTCTTGTACTTCTTGATAGAGACATTTGCCTTTAACCATTGACTTCTGATCAGAGGAATGCTTCGTGTTGGAACTTGTGAAGCTTGGTGATCAGAGTCAGAGGGATGCTTGGATCCTCTGACCTTCGTAACTTCTGCTTCTGGACCTTCAGAGCTTCTAGACCTTCAGAGCCTTCTGGTCCTTCAGAGCTTCTGGTCTTCAGATCTTCTGATCCTCAGATCTTCTGATCCTCTGATCTTTAGATCTTCAGATCCTCTGATCCTCAGATCCTCTGATCCTCAGATCTTCTGATCTTCTGATCTTCAGATCCTCTGATCTTCAGATCCTCTGATCCTCAGATCCTCTGATCTTCAGATCCTCTGATCCTCTGATCGTCTGATCTTCTGATCTTCAGAACTTCTGACGAATATATCTTCTGGTGTCAGAATCAGAACCTGTTTGTCAAAATACTCAAGACAAACATTAGAGTATCATAATTGTTCATCCACAAATAAATACTTGTTATCATCAAAACATAGAGTTGTACCACATGACCAAATCTTGATCTTACAATCTCCCCCTTTTTGATGATGACAAAACCATGTATTTTGATGAACAACTCTAAACAAATAAACTGAATACACTCAGAGTATAAGGTATCAGAGTTAAAACTTATCCTGATGTGTATAGTTTATCTTGCTCCTTCTGAATCCAAGACTCGTGCTTGATTCTGAGCTAAGCTCCCCCTGAATCTAGTACTTAATATCAACGTTAGTAATATCTAGATTCTGAGCTAAATAATATAGGAGTTGTCAAGATACTATAAGTTCTCCCCCTTTTTGTCATAAGCAAAAAGAATGAAGGTGGAAAAAAAAATAGTAAGAGCATAAGACGAAATACTCCCCCTCAGAAGGAATACCAAGGGATACTTGGCTGCTGATTAGTGTATCTTCTGATGAGAGCAGAAGTGTGGTTCTGGTGACATCTCCGTTCTGGACAAAATTTCATCTTCAGATACTTCAGAATGAGAAGCTAGGAACCTACTCTTCTTCTGATGACGCAAGTCAGAAGTTGTAGTAGCATCTTCTGATGTTGTTGCTTCTGGTTCGTCAAGTTCTGAGTCTTTGTTTCTATCTGAAACAGTCATGCTCATCTCTACAAGCTTTTTCAGCTAGCTTTGACTTGTCAGAGTCAAGCTTATCATTAATTCTAACATGAATAGCGTTCAGACTATCAACAGAGGGGTTCTTATCAAAAACCAATGATTCCTTGACCAAATCTTACTGTACTGATGCCTCCAAGATCAACTTCACCTTCAGGTTCAAGTTTTGGATCTTGGGACATATGCCTTTCTCCCGTCATGTGTTGCCTGCATCCACTGTCCAGGTTCCATGGTTGGAGTTTCGATGGACCTATTGAAGATATCTGCAACATATATAATCTTATCCCTAGGTACCCACTTTCTGGGTCCTTTCTTGTTAGTTAGCCCAGAAGTTCTGACAACTTTGGGTCTTTCAACAGGATAATATAAAGGAATTTGAGCATGATATTTTGACATAGAGAAAGTTCCTTTCTTAAGAGATGATGCAGCAACTTCAGAAGGTTTAGAATAGAAAATGCCATATATTCCATTTGGTCTCGATTGATGAGTGGTTAATTTCTATGATTATACAAGGTGTTCACTAAAGCTTAGTGAAAGTGTCTCTTCCCTGTAGAAGTAGCATTAAAACAGCAAAATCCAAAACAAAGAATGGGCATATGCATGTGTATCCCATCAACAAGAAAATGACAAAATTAATGTATGTTTATTCTGGGATTCACGTGTAGCAAGACATTGACCATAATTGGACAATGAATGTAATGGACTTAGTTATGTTATAACTGGTGATGATGTCACATTTAGCAAGGCATACAGAGGAAACATTCGTGTATATCAATTGATTCTGAAATCTGGCCAATATAGTCTCAACTCTCAAATAAAAGAGGCAACTGAAGGAAGAGAGAAGTTGCGATCAGAGAAGGAAGGGAAGAGAAGATTTGTGTACCTAAAGTAAAGAGAAAGCAGAGAGAAGCCTTGCAGAGGTCGCCGGTGAGAGAGAAGCGGCACAGAGGTCGCCGATGAGAGAGAAGCTGCGCTACTCGTTGTGGTGCAGACAAGAAGGGCCGTGAGAGGAATCCATAGCTGCTTAGAAGAACGGTGATTGGAACGTGTTTGGTAAATTAAGGGTTTTACTTTGGTACAAAGAGAAAAGGGTTAACATTAGTTATTATTAATTATAATTATTTTTAAGTGTTTTTTGAAAAATAAAATTTTGGCAGGAAAAAAAGGCGCATAGAGGTGAAAATTTTGGCGGGCAAAGTTTATACCATCTTTTTGTTTATATATCACAAAATAGTATACTAATGAAATAAATAATTTGTAGGTATATGTAATATATACCCACAAATTTAAATCTATCCCTAAAACAAATAGTCACGAATTAAAATATTGGTTAGTATAAAATAATGTTTATAGCCATGGTTTCAATTTCGTCAATCTATACTTTAGTTAGGTATGTCATATCTATAGTCACGGTCAATATTAAGACTCACACTTTTTATCGTACAAGCGGTGATGGTTGTCACAAAGAAGAAGGGTCGCGCGCACAGAGGTGAAGGAGTCGCACGGTCACATAGATTTAGAAGAAGGAACACTGCACGCACAAAGTGGAGGAGAAGAAGGACACCCACGCGCGAGGTTGAGGAGGCGAGGGACAACACATGCGAGGTAGAGAAAGTGTGGACTACCCCATTGATCGAGCTTTGCGTTTTGGAAAGAAGTTTTGTGTTTCAAATAGGTTTTGTGTTGTTGACCGTGATTCGCCGAAACTTGGCTCTCAATGAGGGATTCATAGTGTTCGGGTTGTGCGATTCACCGCGGAGGGGCCTCGTGCTCGGTCGAGGGACGGTGGTCGTTGTTGCGCTGAACGGGGGTCAAGGCTTAGTGGTGGTCGTTGGTGGTGAAGTACTAAGTCAGGTGATGGATGAGTCGAGTGCTAGGCTTTGCGTTTCAGCAGAGAGATAGTAAAGGGTTTTTTTTTCCTATGTACATTTTATAATTTTTTAATGAAATATTAACCTTTGCCAAAATAAAAAGACGGCCAATTGTCTGCGCTGAAGGGGATCGAGGCTTAGTGGTGGTCGTTGGTGATTATGTACCTAGTTGGGTGATGGATGAATCGAGTGCTATAGGTTTGGCGTTTCAGCAGAGAGATAGTAAAGGGTTTTTTTTCCCTCGTACATTTCATAAGTTTTTGATGAAAATTAACCTTTGTCAAGATAAAATGCGCTCAATTGTATGCGTTGAAGGGGGGGGGGTCGAGGCTTAGTGGTGGTCGTTGGTAGTGAAGTACCTGGTTTGGTAATGGATATGAATCGAGTACTAAGTTTTGCGTTTCAGAAGAGAGATAATAAAGGTATTTTTTCCTTTGTACATTTTATAATTTTTTAATGAAAAATTAACCTTTGCCAAAATAAAAGGCGGTGAATTGTCTGCGCTAAAGGGGATTTAGGCTTAGTGGTGGTCGTTGGTGGTGGAGTATCTGGTTTGGTGATGGATCAATCGAGTGCTAGGCTCAGCGTTTCAGCAAAGAGATAGTAAAGATTTTTTTTTTCCTTTGAGCATTTTATAATTTTTTAATGAAAAATTAGCCTTTGCCAAAATAAAAGATGCTCAATTGTATGCGTTGAAGGGGGGGTCGAGGCTTAGTTGGTGGTGATGTACCTGGTTTGGTGATGGATGAATCAAGTGATAGGTTTTGCGTTTCAGCATAGAGATAATAAATGGTTTTTTTCCTTTGTACATTTTATAAGTTTTTAATGAAAACAAAACCTTAATAAAAGGCTCTAAATTGTGAAAATTTTGGCGGCCATGATTTAGCGACGACACAAGAATTTGTCAGCATATGAAACCTATAGCCATGGTAAACAACTTTCTATTGATATATAATGTCAATACCCACATACTTTATATCTATGACTATATAATATAGTAACGAAACCTATATCTGTAGGTATAGGTAATATATACCCACAACTTTTAAATTTGTCGCTAAAAGATATAGTGACAAAATAAGATGTCTGTTGGTATATAATGTCTTTACCCATAGTTTATGTTTCGTCACTAATGGCTTTGGCTACAGTAATATCCATCTGTAGGTATATAATACCTATAGCCATGGTTACAAATTTTTCCGTCGGTAAAAAAAATTTCTATACCCACATGCTATATATCCATGACTATATAATATAGTGACGAAACCTACATATGTAGGTATAGGTAATATATACCCACAACTTTTAAATTTGTCGCTAAAAGATATAGTGACAAAATAAGATGTTTGTTGGTATATAATGCCTTTACCTATAGTTTATGTTTTGTCACTAATGAGTTTAGTTACAGTAATATCAATTCGTAGGTATATAATACATATAGCCACGGTTACAAATGTTTCTGTCAGTAAAAAATGTTTATACCCACGGTTTGCTTTAGTGTCACTAAAAATATCCGTTGGTATATGCCAAATTTCTTGTAGTGATGTGTGGTACGGAAACCTAGTTATTACCATAAGTAGTAAAAGTAAGTACGTCATGAGTAAAAAATTAAAACGACAACACTATTCACCTTTCAAATTTAATTCATAGTTGAAAAGGCCTCTAGTAGGTGTTCTTATACCCCCAATTCGTCTAGTCCATCAATCCCGGGCGCAACGCCGAAAATTCATCTCCTTTACGAGCAAATAATACTTCGCCGACTTGAAAATATTTTTTATTATAGAAATGGAATTTGGATTAGGAGGGATCTGCCCATGATAGGACCCGCCCAGAGTTAGAGCTTGGCGTGACTATAGGACGGTTAGGCGATGCCTCCTCAGGACGACCAACTCTCTAGGCCAAGGATTTATGAGGCCCAAGAACCCAATTAAGCTAGCATTAGGGTTTTGGACCACCCCACTATAAAAGGGGAGGTCAATTATTGTAAATGAGATCCATTCATTATTACATGATATTATTATATCTCCTTTCTAGGTATGCTAGGGTTTGGTATCAAGGTTTCTATTCCATGTCTTTCCCAGATCTAGAACAAAATCCTTATGATATCTAATACATTAAAACTCTGTGTATTTCTAAAAATGTTTCACTTAGCCCTTTTCCTTACGTCGAGGTTTTACTATGAAACCTTCGCGACACGTAAATTTTTTGCCTGGGCTCCAAAAATGAACCCTAGCAATATTACAATTAAAATTCTTATAATTAAACACAAAGCATAAAAAAGATAAGGAAAATTCCAATTTCCCCCTCGAATAATATTCAGGGAATAATTAGTTCTTTTACAATGGCGTGCTGTTTTCGACTGTTTCAAAACATAACTGAAATTCTTTAGTGATGTCAAAAATTTACAAGTCGAGTTATAATTTCATTTTAAAGAGTCATGAATATTATTTTATTTGTTTTTAATTCATTCACTTCTTACGCACATTGTTAAGTGAATACAAAAACATAAAAGCGATAAGCTAAGTAAGTTTATTTTCCGGAATAAATTCCAAGTCTTACATAAAGAGTATAAAAAATGTTAATATAATTTATTTGACCATATTAAAAGCTTATTAATTGATTTAAAATATTTCAGATTCATATAATGATATATTATATTATCAAATTAATAAAATTTTAAAATTAGTTTTTTTAAAGTAAAATTAGTTCAATGCTAATTATTTTTGCCGAAAGCAAAATGAAATATATGATATGATAGTCAAGAATACACAAACCAATAGTAGAAGGGACACATCAGCTAACAAAATTATTAAATATTAATTATTAACTTTGAGTATATATTAACTATTTACACACAAAGCTCCTATAATATTTATTGAAATGTCTCTACAATTTTTTTTTATTTTATAATTCAAAGTTATTTAATATTTATTCATTATTTATTTTATATATTATAATTTGTATATAATGTTAAAAAAAATTAATGTAAATAAACTCGTGCAACGAACATGTATTATATCTAGCCTGATAGTAATATGATTTAGTAGAGAGTTTAATGGTAATAACGCTGCATTCATTTGATAGTAATATGATTTGGAGACAACTTAATGGTTGAAGCAGACAAAAGAACATATCTTTCGACCAAAAAGTAAACTTTTTGTGGATATAGTTTGTGGCGGTCTACAACCTCCAGAAATTTCTTGGCATAAACCAGGAGTTGGGTAAAAACGACCACAAATGCGTTTGTGACACATGCGAAGATAGAGAGCATGGCGACTTGCACGGAAACGTTTAGTGATGGTTGAAGTGTTGAGAATTCTAGTGTGAGTGAAGTCCTACATTGGTTAAGAATTGATGAAATAAAGACTTTATAAGAGATATGACTCATAAACTCAATGCCTTGAGGTTTTGGGTTAAGATATGGTGTCAAGTTGTCTTGGTGTCTTGTTTCCTTGGCTCATGGGCTCCCCCTGTCTCCCCAACAAGCGGTATCAGAAACGATGGTTTGTGTAGCATGGTGACGGCTTCTTGTGTCTAAAGTCTTTCTAGCAGTGTGACTAGGTTGCGTGTCTCATTTACGCGGTTGAGAGAACGACGGTGTAAGTGTGGATGGCTTCCGCAGAGGGAGAGCATGGTAGTGTGGTGGTGACTCACACTTGAGAGAGAGAATGTTGAGAATTCAAGTGTGAGTTGGAGTCTCACATTTGTCAAGAATGAGTAAAGTGAAGACTTTATAAGAGATGTGACTCACAAACCAAATGCCTTAAAATTTATGATTAAAATGTGGTGTCGGGTTCTCTTGGGGTCTTGTTTCCTTAGCTATGGCCTCCACTGGCTCCCCAACATGAAGACGGCAACAAATTGTGAAAAGAACCGCAACTAAAAATGTTTTTTTGTGTGTTATCTTTGAAATAGTTTATGCTTTAATTTTTCTTATGTATCTCTTTAATTTTTATTTCTTTATGTATCGTATTGATATGATTTTTTTCTAAATAACGTTAACTTTTTCGAGGGTCCTTCCGAAACATAATTTTATTTGAAATATGAAATAGAAATAACTTATATCCAAATAATTTCTAATTAACCATTAGAAATATTTCAGATAATAGCTTTGAATTTTAATATAACTCACTAAAATATTATTTATTAATGTGATTAAGTAATAAATAATATTTAGTAATTCTATTCAAAGTTAATTTAATATTTTATTAACTCGATTCATTAGTCATGTATTGACTTTGACCTATTTATGAAATAATTTTTAAAACTATAAATGTTATATATTTTTCATATACGTATTAATTATGAAAATAAACTTCCAATTTTAATTAATATCAATTAATTCAATGATTTTTCTACAATTTATATAAAATGATTCATTAATGCTAATAATGCATTGCAATTTTAATAATTTATTGAAATTTTGAAAATATAAAACATAATTAAAATTGAATTTAAATGATATTAAATTTAATTTAGGTCAAACCTTACTAAATTATTATTTAGTTAAAAATCTTAAGTATAGCACTTTATGTCCATTGGGGGACATAGCTATTATTAAATTAAATGCATTCTTTGGGTGAGTATTAACTGCATTAAAACTGTTTTGTAGAGTCAATTTTCTTAATAGAGAGTATTAAATGCATTCTTATCTTTACTTTCTTCTTATCTCTTCGGTGGTCTACACTCATTAAAAGTACACGTCATTCTTGCCCTATATATATATTTCTATCTTTCTTATGTTTATCACATATTGAGCCGCCCACCCCCAATCGAGAAGCTGAGTAAGAGGTATGTACCTCTTTATTTGCTTTTGTATTCTTGTGGATTGATTAGGATGAGTTTCATAAAAATCATATGGATTTTGTTAGTCATCCTAATTAACCCTGGATTTTGGTGCTGCATTCACATGGTATTCTGAATCGAGTTTTCTTCAACATTTGTATTTTCGTGTACTTCATAATGTTTAATTGACTATGCAGAATATTAATGTCTTAATATCAATTGATGCAGGAGAAATCAAGCAATGAAGAAAAGTAACTTAGCTTCAAGCTACTCGAATGATCATTTACCTTATGATGTTTTGGTGAAAATTTTCATGGTCCTCAATGTTGTAGACCTTGGAATTGTCTCATTAGTTTGCAAATCTTGGAAGAGTGCTAGTAGTGACCGTGCACTTTGGCATAAGGTTGATCTCTCTAGACTCAGCTCTAGATTTTTCTACATACCTAGCAAATTAAGTTCTTGGAGTGCTTGCGATAAGCATTCAACAAGCACAAAAATGGCTCAATTCTTAAAGCATGCTTTGAATTTGAGCGGTGGAAACATAAGTTGCTTAATATTTAATTTTTATATACCCTTAACTGACATCCAGTTCATCACAGCTGCTCAAAGGTAACAATTTTAACTTATACTTCTTTATCCCTCTAATGAAAATCTATAGCACATTAGTATAAATTAATAATTATGTGTGTGCGGTCAGTGTACATGATGTTTTCGTTGGAGTGATTTCTATCAATGTTACATATAGTCTCTTATTTTACTATGGTATTTTGAAAAAAAAAATTCTTCTTTTATATGTAGGACTCCAAATCTCAAACGACTAGTTTTACCATTCAAAGGAGACTTGACAAATAATGGAATCCATACAGCAATGGCATCATGGAGGGGTCTTGAGTCTATGACTATTACCTCCATGATCAACTGTCATCACCTTTTTTCCGCAATTCACAAATGGTGCAAGAACATAGTTGAATTGAAATTCACTTGCGACTTTAATCAATACCATGCTGATGCTTTGATTAAATGTACCCCAAATTTGAAGAGCTTGAGTGTTCGGACCATAATGGTGGAAAAGAGAGCTTTGGAGGATGTACTCGATGGTTTGAAACATTTGAAGGTAGTAAATATATGCCATAGTTTCATTTGGGGTAGAATAGGAGATAACAATCAAATCGGGTTTTTTAGTATGAGTCATCTGAAGAAAAATACGAACGGGCTTATCATGATTTGTTTACTTAAAGCGTGGTGCCTTAGGTGCAAAAGGCTCAAGAACGGGCGTGACAAAAATCCAAGTAGATCAACATATGGATTCTTCTTAGAGGAACTTTGGCGTGAGGATGAGATAGATTCTCTTGCACATTAAATCATGAAACTAATTAATATGTGAATGGTGCATGAACCTTTGTGTATTTTGAACTCCTAATTAAATCAGTTTTCCTTTTTCTTATGAAATATATGTTGTCATATGCATTTTACTCATTTCTTGCCATCTTAGAATGAATTGTGTGTTTATGTTAATGAACAACAAAACAAACTTGAATTTATAGAGTCAAAGTCCTCTGCAAGTGAGACGGAAGCCCCTTTAATAGGGCGTACATGCAGATAAGTGGCCCTTGACGGTGTTGCCATGACTTGTTGATCCCGGTCCTCTTGTGGTGGCAGACACTGCTGGGCGAGGAGGTCCTTACCAGGCCATTCTCCGCCCCGCCTTATGACAAATGCTTTGATTGTATTATGTAGTTAATAGTTGAATGCGTTGTCCTACATTTTAGTCTTTACATGTTGTCAAATGATTAATTATCTAATTTCATATTTATATTCCTATGTACTAAGGTGGAAACTATTGAGTTACTATTCACTTTTTTTTTTGTAGAAAACATAAAATAAGATGTTCATTTTAATGTAATTATAATAATTTGGTTTGATGTTGATCTGGTTGTATCGTAATGTAATTTTTTTTTCCAGCACTTATGGTTGCCCATTTGGTGAAGGCTGACACTTCTTGCATTATGTTCCTAGTGGTTATAACGTTGTTGCCCAGATGCTGAATCCAAATTATTATAATTACATTAAAATGAACGTCTTATTTTCGGTTTTCTATTGAAAAAGTAAATAGTAACTAAATAGTTTCCACCTTAAAGTTAGTACATAGGAATGTAAATATGGAATTAGATAATTATTTGACAACATGTAAAGACTAAAACGTAGGACAATACATTCAACTGTTATCTACATAATACATTCAGTTGCATTTATGAATCACCCCCAAAGTCTTTGAAAAAGGAGAAATATAAAAGTGGGATAGAGAATAAAGTGCTCTCGATTAGGCATAGGCGACCCCCAAACGAGAGGGTTTTTTGACGCCATTTGGTTAAGCTCTTCCACAACTTATCAATGACGGGATTCCAAAACTCCATCCTTCTACGATTGGCCCCCACTTGAATTCCTTAGTAAATGAACGAGATTCTCATCGTTTAACAATTTACGAGGTTTGCCAGCATATAAGTTTCTCTGTATTCAGTAGAAATTCCCACTAGTTTACTCTTGTGAAAATTCACTTTTAAACCCGATGAAAATTCGAAACACCTTAGGATGCTTTTAAAAGGAAAACATGTTTTGTCTAGAAGCCTTTCCAAAGAATAGAGTTTCAGAAGCTAATTGTAACATTAATACCTCAACCTCCGCTGAATCCCTAAACCCATAGCCCACCAATTTGTTTAAGCGAACAGCCTGCCGAATGAGTTTGTTGAATCCTTCCGCCACCACAAGGAAAAGGAAAGGGGCATTGGGATTCCCTTGGTGAATGTCTTTTTCCATTTTAAACTCGTCGCTTGGACTTCCGCTTACAAGGATCGATACATATGCAGATTCAAGGCACCATCTGGCTCATGTGATGCACTTTTCACTAAAATTCAGTCTTCTTAGCATGTAATAGAGAAATTCTCAACAGATCGAGTCGTATGCTTTCTCAAAGTCGACCTTGAATAAAATGGTTTTCTTCTTCCTAGCCTTAACATCATGAACTAGCTCGTTTGCGATCACTACGTTGTCGAGCATCCTCCTTCCTTCCAAAAATGCAAATCAATTCTCATCAATCTAAATGCTAAGAGCCAGTTTTATTTTGTTTGCAACAATCTTTGCTACGATCTTATATACACAACCAATAAGGGCAATGGGCCTATAATCATTCAACCTAGGAGGGGAATCAGGTATGTGGATTAGGGCTGTAAAAGAAGAGTTATACCCTTTGGGCCATTTATTAGATTTGTGAAAGTCGTTCAGGACTCGACGAATGTCAATAGCAACAGGTGCCAAAACTTTTTAATGAATTTTTTGAAATTGTATCCATCAAGACCTGGGCACTTTTCAACCCCACTCTTCCATACAACATCTTTTATTTATTTTGTTCCAAACTATTCATCCAATCGCAGCTTTTCAGTCTCAGAAATTTGGCTAAAAGGAACGTTGTCAAGAGTAACAGGTAGTCCATTTTCATTCTTGAATCTTGATTCCAATAACTCTTTAATCACCTTTTTTACTATGGTAGGATCATCTCAAAACAGACATTAACCTTCATTTCTACCAAGTGTTTAGTTCTGCTCCTCCAATTGACAATTGAATGGAATAAATTTGTGTTAGAATCCCCTTCTTGTAACCATTTGCATCATAACTTATGGCATAAGATGGACTCCTTAAATCTGGATACCTTATAATATTCTGATAGCCTGTCCCGCCTCAAGGTCTAATGTTTTTCACTCAAGCCCACATATTCTAATTTCAGGTCCAGTTCTATTATCTTCCCACTATCTCCTTGCCTTTACACATAATAGGATAAAAAAGAATCAATCTAAAAGTTCAAAAGAGGCTCATGCAAAGCTTAAGAGGAAAATCATAACCTTATTGTGAAGGGGAGGCCGTTAAGGGGGGTTGCGGCGTAGGAAAGATGAGGCATGTAAAAAAACCTAGAGCCGAGTCTAGTGAGATGAAAGTTATGCCAAAAGTGCATGATCACAACTAAAATAGCTCCAAGATTTTCAAACCAATGAGACTACTACAACAGGTGTGATCGTAAACCACGAAACGTGTCTGGACACCCACTTTTGTGGCGGTTTAAGACTGCCACAAAGTGGAAAATGAGAAAGAAAGAAAAAAACGCATTTTACGACGGTTTGAAACCGCCACAAAAGTAGGTGTTTGGGGTGTCCCCAATGTAGAGTGGTCCACCAATCATTTTTGCTACTGCAATGTCTATGACATTGAGGACCATAAAAATTCTTACCTAAATACCATAGTGTAAATGTTCATTCGAGTAGCTTGAAGCTGAGTTACTTTTCTCTTTTTCTTAAGTCTTCGCATCAATTGGTATATTAATGTTCTGTATAATGATTTAAACTTTCTTACAAAATTGCATATACAAATGTTGAAGAAAACCCTACAATCTTGATTCAAAATATCATATGCATGCAACTACAAAATTCGGGGTTAGGATGACTAAAAAGTTCACATAATTATTATCAAACTCATCATAATTGAGCAGATCACTCGGAGAATTTACCTCTTGCTTTTGGCATATGAACATATAATCGAAGAGGATAACGGGATTGAAATTTAATTTAGCACAAAGGAAATGGAATGATAGAAGAAAGAAAATGCCATACCTCTTATTCAACATTTTTTTTTTGTAAAAGGCCAAAGATTTGTATATAAGATTGCACAAAGGGGCGCTAAACCCAAATACAAAGTACAAGATAAAACATACAAGCAAGGTTGACAAAATCGTGATCATACGTAGAATCAGAGAGGGGATGAAAAATCGTAAATCGTATAAACGTAACTCGCTCGTTACGATTCTACAATTTGTATATGTGTGTGAAATTCTTACACTCGAGAGCAATTCTTAATTTGGATGAAGGGTAGGTCTTGGCAAAGATGCTTTATTCCAGTGACTCCTATAGCGACGGTGAAGGATTCTCTTGCTCAGGGGCGGCAGAATTTTCCGAGAGGCTCTTCTTCATCGTGTCATTCCTAGAATGACGTGGTAAAGGGATTTTCTGTGGAGGACTGAAAATCAATCGTTGCTAGACTCCGAGGTTATGCTTATGGGCGTAGGTGGTTGTTGTTCTTGCTCGAATCGGATCTCTGGTGATTATCTCTTCCCTGAATTTGATGTTGCGGGGAGGCGTGGGGTTGATGGTGTGCAACGCGATTTTAACGACTTGCTGTTCCCAGAGGTGGCTGCTTGGTCTGGTCTGGATTCGGGTTAGGCTTTGGTTTTCTGTGCCGCTGGTTCTGCTGAAGTCGGAGGGACGCTGACGGTGGAATATGGAAAGGTGCACGCGGTGGAAAGTGAAGAGGTGAAATCTGTAGCAGGGGAGAGGGACCTTAATTTTTTCTCCATTATTGGCTAATAATGATAATTTAATAGATTTTAATGGTCTGGTCTCACCAAGGATTGAATTTAGGGACGGTTTGGCTTCTCTTGAAATTGGGTTTTTGAATTACAAATTATACTATCTCCTCCCCTTGAAACTAGGAGTAATTTTTGGCCTTGGTTTAGTGATTATTTGGTGCCCATTTTCATTCCTTCCTCTGCGGCTCCTGTGGGTTGCACTCTCTCCTCTGTTTTGGCAGCTCCTCGGCAGTTGAATGGTCTTGGCTCTCTCGCAGCAAGGGAGGTTGTTGGGGACTCAACCTATGATGTAGGTGTGTCGAGTTGTGAGGGGCTTGCCCTTGGTCGTCCATCACACTCTCGCTATGAGGCTGGCGCTTGCTCTGCTGTCGGTTCAGTGTCCTTGGAAGCTTGTAATCACTTTGCGAGGGTGGAGGATACTCTTAGGGTGGATAATGTTGCTTTTGTCGATGATCTCGTTCTTGAGTTTACCCCTCAAAGGCCTCGTCCTCACGGTCGACCTAAGCGGATTAAAGAGGCGAAGTGCGGTTTGGAGGGCTCTTGTCGGCCTCGTAAATCGGGGAGCGTGGATCTTGCTGCTGTGCCGCAGTCGTCTAGTCCCCTCTCTCCTTCCGGCTCGTATTTCACGTGTGCAACGAAGGCTTGGTTTCTAGCAAAGTTCGCAAACATGACTTTTTTGGGTGGCATTGGAGATGCCATTTAAGGGTTGGCCGGGGAACTGAAAGAAAATTTCCCTTCTATTTGTTAGGATCATTGCGCTTCTTCTCTTGGGTGTTTGTTTTTTGTCTTTGGGTGGCTTTGTGATTTTGCTCTATCAATTCCCATTGGGTTGAACCTTCTTTTGATTTTTAATGAATAATCTCTTTTGTGCTCTAAAAAAAAGGTTTACCTTAAGGCCTGACATCATTTCAAAATACCTCAAAAAAAAATTCACCACTATGATTTCAGCTATTGTTGCCGATTAGCAGCGTTGAGGTTCTGAGTTTCTGTTCATAGTTTATCTGCTTAATTTGATCATTTGATTGTGTTTAGAATGCATTTGAAGATGGCCCATGTTTCATGGAAAAAAAATAACTCGTTGGTAAGTTCCATATATTTAAAGAAATAGTAAGCAAAAAATTGATTTTGACTTCCAATTTTAATATAAAAAGTAAGAATATTTCAAAATGAAAATTTGCTTTCGGTTTTGATATAATATAGGATATATAGGATATAGGGTTTTAATTTTAATTATAATATACAAAAAAGACTATGAAAAGTAAAAGAAAAAAAACCAGCGTTAAAAAAAATGAGTATGAAAAGTAGTAAAAAAAAACCCATATTTTAATATAATATAAGATATAAGATTTTAATTTTAATTTTAATATTACAAAAAGTATGAAAAGTAAAAGAAAAAAAAATCAGCGTTAAGAAGAAATGAGTATGAAAAGTAGTCAAAATCTACATCATTATCCTTTTATTTGCGGGGTTTAACAGCAGGTGGAGTAGACCCATTGGCACTAGTGGTGGTGGTGTAACAAAGTTTCTAGATGATCGGGGTGGTGCTACAATAGATTTTGGATTTAGCATATGGGCAACAACGTTATAACCACGAGGAACATAATGCAAGAAGTGGAAACCTTCACCAAATGGGCAACCAGAAGTGCTGCAAAAATACATTGCGACACAATCAGATGAACATCAAACCAAATTGTTATAATTAAATGAAAATGAACGTCTTATTTTCTGTTTTCTACAGAAAAAGTGAATAGTTACTGAATATTTTCCACCTTGAAATTAGTGCTTAGGAATGTAAATATGGAATTAGATAATTAATTATTTGACAACTTGTAAATATTAAAACGTAGGACAATACATTCAACTATTAACCGCATAATACATTCAACTGCATCTACAGATCACCCCCATAGCGGCTTTGAAAAAGGAGAAATAGAAAAGTGGGATAGAGTATAAAGTGCTCCCGATTAGGCATAGGAGACCCCCGGACGAGAGGGTTTTTTACGCCATTTGGTTAAGCTCCTCCACAACTTATCAATGACTGGATTCCAGAACTTCAACCTTCTATGATTCCCCCCCCCCCCACTTGAATTCCCAAGTAAACTAACGAGATTCTCATCATTTTACGATTTAAGAGGTTTTCCAGCATATGAGCTTCTCGGCATTCAGTAGAAATTTCCACAAGTTTACTCCTATGAAAATTTACTTTTAAACTCGATGCTAATTTGAAACACCTTAGAATGTTTTTTAAAGGAAAATGTTATGTCTAGAAGTCTCTTCCTAGAACAAAGTGTCGTCAGTGAATTGTAACATTAATACCTCAACCTCTGTTGAATCCCCAAACTTATAGCCCATGAATTTTTTTAAGCAAACAGAATGCCTCAAGAGTTCGTTGAGTCCTTGCGCCACCGCAAGGAAAAGTAAAGGGGCATTGGGATCCCCTTGGCGGACGCATTTTCCATTTTAAACTCGTCGTTTGGACTTCCGTTTACAAGGATCGATACATATGCAAATTGAAGGCACCCTTTCACCCATGTGATGCATTTTTCACTAAAATTCAGTCTTCTTAGCATGTAATAGAGAAATTCCCTACAGATCGAGTCGTATGTTTTCTCATAGTCGACCTTGAATGACATGGTTTTCTTCTTCCTAGCCTTAGCTTCATGAACTAGCTCGTTTGCTATCACTATGCTGTCAAGCATCCACCTTCCTTCAAAAAATACAAATTGGTTCTCATCAATCACACTGCTAAGAGCTCGTTTTGTTTTTTTACAACAATCTTTGCCACAGTCATATATACACAGCCAATAAGGGAAATGGGCCTATAATCATTCAAGCCCAGAGGGGAGTTAGATATGGGGATTAAGGCTTTAAAAGAAGAGTTATACCCTTTGGACCATATACCAGATTTGTGAAAGTCGTCCAGGACTCGACGAATGTCATTAGCAATAGGTACCAAAACTCTTTAATGAATTTGAAATTTTATCCGTCAGGACCTGGGCACTTGTCACCCCCACACTCCCATACAACATCTTTTATTTCTTAGGTTCCAAAATGTTCATCAAATCGCAGTTTTTCAGTCTTTGAAATTTGGCTAAAAGGAACGTTGTCAAGAGTAACAGGTAGTCCATTTTCACTCTTGAATCTTGATTCCAAGAACTCTTTAATCACCTTTTTTACTACGGTAGGATCCGTCTCAAAACAACCATTAAGCTCCATTCCTACCAAGTGATTAGTTCTCGTCCTCCAATTGACATTTGAATGGAAAAAAATTGTGTTAGAATCTCATTCTTGTAACCATTTGCATCATAACTTTTGGTATAATATGGACTCCTTAAATCTGGATACCTTATAATATTCTGACATTAAGTCCCGCCTCAAGGTCTGGTCCTCTTCACTCAAGCCCACAAATTCTAATTTTAGGTCCAGTTTTGTCATCTTCCCCACTATCTCCTTGTCTTTACTGTTCACATATAAGTTTGGAGCTGGACAATAAAACCAGTTAGCTTTTTGTCAGGGACCTTCAAAGTGCTTTATTTGACCTGTTTCCATAAACAAATAGTACTACAAAGAACTGTTTATAAAGGGAAGGAGAATAGAAATTTGTGAAGTTTGTTTGATGCAATTTTTATATAATTATTTTTTCTATTGTTTTGATGGTAGTTGCTTCATTATTAGTGAAAGTATCAAGAAATTAGGCTTGTTGGTTGATGTCCTATCATGTTTTGTTTCCCCTCCAAAAGCGGGATGTACTTTGTTTTTGCTGGAATAAGGGGCTTTCACTGCTTCTCGATTTCCGACAGTTGCTCCTTCTCATTTTGTTCATTTGATGCTTGTTCCAAGGAAAAGCTTGATCGATATTACTTGGGGTTTATCCTGCAATTTGTGCAGGTGTTTATATGGTGTTGTGTCTCAATAGTTTTACATGTGGGTGCACCAAAGCAATTTGACCTTAGGCTTGCTTATGTATTTTTGGAGAGGATTATGCTCACTTTGTTGAGTGTCGTTTGTAATATCAACCATTCATCTAATATAATTTTCTGCTTTCAAAAAAGAAAGTATCAAGAAATTGGAAGGCCTTTTCCAAAAATCAGCCACAATTTTAGAAAAAAATCATCAAGGAAAATTATGGCGGTCTAAACCCCAATTTTCGATATACTTTCTTTTCTTAGAAAGATAGAATATATATATATATATATATATATATATATATATATAAAAGATAAAAGCTTGAAACTGTCAAGCATAGAGTGCAAAACACCAAGACAAGAATTTTATATGTACTGTAAATGCATATTATGGAGGTCCAAACCGTCATTTTATACAACAGTGAAATTATGAATTACAAACAAGACTTTGTGGCGATTGAAACTGTTTATTCAATTAGTAAGTTATGGTGGGTGCAACAACGGTTTCTTAAAACCGCGATTTTGGAGTAAATGGCGAACGGAATTACGACATAAACAAAAAACCACCATTGTTACGTATAGTAGCTGTTTAAATAGAAACAACTTGTAAAAAAATGCCGCAATTTGCATCTTTTGTAGTGGAAGATGGCGGGCATGGTGACTGCCATGAAAACATCTAGTGACGGTTGTAGATCACCACAAAATTTAAGAAGAATGCCACACAAAAAATGCTTGTTTAGTGCTATTTTTGAAATAGGTTATGCTTGAAGTCTCCCCCTTCTCTCTCTGCTAGGGTTTTGACCTCAGGGTTCTGACCTGGCAGACAGTCGGTTGTGGAGTATTTTCTTCTCCAATCCCGGTATTGGTTCTCGTCTCCCCGGTGGGTGGAGCTGCTTGTGTCCGTGCCTTGGTGACGGGAAGAGATGGATTCGTGGAAGAGACTTGAGTTTTCAGCAGAGGAAAACGAAGTGCTGGACCTGGGGAGTGAAACAGAGACAAATGACCCCCTCCAAAACACAGTGGTAGGGAAGATGTGGACGACAGAATCATACAACGTGAAGGCTTTCAAAGCCACTATGCTGAACATCTGGAAGACAAGAGGCGCAATGGAGATAGTAGATCTGGAAAAAAACCTCTTCTCTTTCAAGTTTGAAACACAGAGAGACAGGGATCTCATCCTCAAAGGACAACCCTGGACCTTTGATGGGCATGTACTAGCCTTGCAACAGATCTCAGGAGGTGAACAACCATCCGAAATCTGCCCCCATTCTTGCCCCATATGGGTCAGAATCTATGACTTACCCCTAAATCTACGCAATGAGTCATCAATCAGGAAGATAGGAGGAAGCTTGGGAGAAGTTCTGGAGTATGATAAGTCAGAGGAGTGCCTGAGGGGAAAGTATGCCAGAGTAAGGGTCAAGGTAGATCTGTTGAAACCCCTCAAAAGAGGGTCCCCCATTCAGATAGCAACAAACAAGAAAGGAAGAATCTTTTTCAAGTATGAAAGACTCCCTGATTTCTGCTTTGTGTGTGGAGTGCTCGGCCACACCTTAAGATCCTGCCCAGAAAAAGAGGAGGATATAGAAGGAGAGGAGCTCAAAGACCTGCCCTATGGAGCTTGGATGAGAGCCTCCCCCAAAAAGGTCACCTTGATGCGGAAAGATGGCTACGCAGAAAGAAACAAAACCATCAAAAAGTCCCTTTTTGGCCAGGAACAAAACATTGCCGATGAGCACAGTGAAGGGTCCCCACAACCAAAAGAAAATTCCCCCAACAAGGAGACAACCCAAGGGGATGACTCTCAAACCACAAAGGTAAACCCACATACAGTTACTCAAAGCCTTGACAAAGTTGCTGAGGTGTTCCAACTTTTCAACATCACACAAGAGTCCACAGAAACAGAGCAAGAAGTGAATAATGAGGATCCAAAAGAAAAGGAACCAGAGCCAACTCCCTCAGATCCTGTATCAAATGAAACTAGTACAGGGAAAGGTCTGAAATCCTGGAAAAGAGCAGCAAGAACACCCAGAGAAGAACCCTCTAACCAACACGAAAACATCACCGGAGGAAAGAGGACGGAGATGGAGATCGATGGGGAAGAAGGGAACCAACAGGGTACTGAAAAAAGAAATAAATCAGACATGATCATTGATGAGATATCGGCAGTGCTGGAGGACCAGCACGGCCGAGAGCCATGAAAATATTAAGCTGGAATTGCAGGGGGCTTGGGAACCTCCGAGCAGACCGAGCTTTGCAAAGGCTCACCACCACAGAAGATCCCAAAATTGTCTTCTTAATGGAGACACGCAGAAAGACTAGTGAATTGAAGAAAACAAAAACAAAGCTGGGTTACAAGAACATGATTGCTGTTGATTGTATAGGTGAAGGCAGAGCACGAGGAGGTGGTCTTGCTATGCTATGGAGCGAAGATACCAACCTTGACATTGTCTCTTACTCTCTTAATCACATACTGGCCAAACATACTGATGTGGAGAATAATACCACATTTATTACTGGCTTTTATGGGTTTCCGGAAGAGCACAACAAACCTCGTTCTTGGGATCTCCTTAACCGCATTAAATTGGAAGTTGCTGGACATTGGATTTTCTTCGGTGACTTTAATGCCATAACCTCCAACTCAGAGAAAAGAGGGGGAAATGAAAAATCAGTGGAGCAACTCGACAACTTTATTCAGTGCCTTAATCAATGTGGGCTAATTGACCTGGGTTACTTTGGACAAACCTACACGTGGTGCAACGGAAGGGAAGGTGCAGCAAACATCCAAGAAAGGCTAGACAGGTGTGTTGCTTCTCAACCATTCATTGACGCGTGGCCAACAACAAGCGTCCAACACATGCACAGGTTTGAATCTGACCACTCTCCTCTCCTTATTAATGTCACAAACCAACCCTTTGAAGAACACAGGAAAAAGAATAGAATCTTCAGGTTTGAAGCACACCTGACCCGTGAGCATGACATTGCCTACTACTTGAAAGAAGCTTGGTCAAAAGGAGGTGAGGATTTTGAAAGCAAGCTGGACACAGCAAAAGAAACAATGACTGCTCTCAAAACTGAAGCTGGGAACTTAAGGAGAAACATAGCAACGGTGGAACAAAAGCTTAAGCGTGCACAGGATTGGCCACCCACTGCTGAGAACTTGGCAGATAGAAAAGATCTGGAACTAGAGCTAGCAGAGCTTCTGGAAAGAGATGAAATCTATTGGAGGCAAAGATCTAGAGCCTTATGGTTGAAAGAGGGAGACAAAAACACAGGTTTCTTCCACGGAAAAGCCAATCAGATAAACAAAAGAAACAAAATTGCTAGAATAAAAGATCAAAATGGCATTTGGGTCTACAAGAGGGACCTGGTAACCGAAGCCTTCAAGCAATATTTTGAAGGAATCTTCACAAGCATGAACCCCACAAACATTGATACTGCTTGCCAGAAGATAAAAGAAAGGCTGAACCACGACCAAATAGAATAATTAGAAGCTCCTTTCACCACCGAAGAGGTTCAAGACGCTCTACACCAAATGCACCCTCTCAAAGCCCCAGGCCCTGACGGTTTCCCAGCCTTATTCTATCAAAAATATTGGAACATAGTAGGAGAGGAAGTCACTAAGAAAGTTTTGAATATCCTAAACAGAGAAGAGGACCCCTCAAGCATCAACAAAACTTTCATTTGCTTGATCCCAAAGACAAAAGCACCTGAATTTCCAAACGAATTCAGACCTATTAGTCTATGCAATGTCATCATGAAGTTGGTGACAAAGTGTATCACTAACAGGTTAAAAGAATTCCTAGGAGATATCATTGGGGAGGAGCAAAGTGCCTTCGTACCGGGAAGGCAAATTACCGACAACGCCTTGACTGGGTTTGAAGTCTTCCATTACATGAAGAAGAAGAGAAAAGGAAAGAAAGGATATCTAGCCATGAAGCTAGACATGTCAAAAGCATATGACAGGATAGAGTGGCCTTTCTTGGAGCAAGTACTAACAACAATGGGGTTTCCACCCCGGTTCAAGGAACTAATTCTCAGGTGCGTAACTTCTGTCTCCTACTCTATCCTTCTAAATGGTGAACCTGCCCCTCTTTTTGTACCAGGCAGGGGTCTCCGTCAAGGAGACCCTCTATCACCATACCTTTTCATCCTATGCGTAGAAGCTTTCTCGGGCCTTATCTCTGATCAAACACAAAAGAAGAAGCTTCATGGAATCCAAGTGGCTCGTGGTGCTCCTCACATAAGCCATTTATTCTTCGCGGATGATAGTCTGATTTTCAGCAGAGCCACAAAGGAGGAAGCAGATTGTCTAATGAATGCCATAAGAGACTATGAAAGGGCCTCAGGGCAACTTGTGAACCTGGACAAGTCAGAAATATCCTTCAGCCGAAATGTACCACAAAACACGATGGAAATGATCCGTGAAAGGATGGGTGTAAAGGCTGTGACTATCCACGACAAGTACTTGGGCCTTCCAACTGTTATTGGCAGCTCAAAAAAGGCTATCTTTGGGAAAATCCAGGAGAGAGTTTGGCGAAAGTTACAAGGATGGAAGGAGAAAACACTCTCAAGAGCAGGCAAGGAGATCCTGATCAAGTCCGTGGCACAATCCATCCCTAACTACATCATGAGTTGCTTTAAAATCCCAAGTGGCATATGCTCAAAAATTGAAAGTAATCTTGCAAACTTCTGGTGGGGTCAAAGAGACAAAGAAAGAAAGATTCATTGGGCTGCCTGGAAGCACCTTTGCAAACCAAAATATAGAGGTGGTTTGGGTTTCCGTGACCTAGAGGATTTTAACAAAGCCTTACTGACAAAACAAGCATGGAGATTATTAAGTGCTCCAAACTCTTTGCTGTACAAAACTTGGAAAGCCAAGTATTTCCCCAGAAAACACCTCCTTGAAGCTACAATTGGCCATCAACCCAGCTACGCTTGGAGAAGCATTTGGGGAACTCTTAGCCTCGTCAATGAAGGAATCAAGTGGCAAGTTGGAAACGGGAACAAAATAGAAATCTGGAGTGACCCTTGGCTTCCGGGACCAGGTAAAGGAAACATTATCTCCCCCCCAACTGATGACTCTACATGCCACAAAGTAGCTGATCTCATAGCTGAAAGTGGAGGCCGCTGGAATGTACAAAAAATCAACAATTACTTCAACCCAGCAGAAGCCAAAGCCATCCAGGCAATTCCCCTCAGCTGGAGAGCACCCGAGGACAAAATGATATGGAGATGGAGCAAAAATGGCCTGTTCTCAGTAAAATCCGCATATCATCAATGCCAAGTTTCCAGACTTAATGCCACAGCAAGCGGATCAAGCTCCTCAAACTTCCCTTGGACAAAGATGTGGAAAATCAAAGTCCCCACAAAAGTAAAACATTTCATTTACAGAGCTGTCAACAACATCACTCCTTGCGGGGCAAACTTAGCAAGACGAGGCATTCAAATCCAAGAGCATTGCACCTTGTGCGGAGAAGAGACTACTGAATCCCAAACCCACCTTTTCATCCAATGCCAATGGGCCAGAGCAGCATGGTTCAACCATCCCCTGGGGGTTCGAATAAACCCAGCCCACCAAACTATTGCAGAGTGGTTGATTGAGGTCTGTGCAAATCATGATCAAGAGGTGGTGGCATAAATCTTCCAAGGAGCTTGGGTAATCTGGAAAGCACGAAACAATGCAATTTTCAACAACCTCAAACCAGATCCAGGTGAAGTAATGATGACTGCTTTAAACCAACTAGTAGAATGGATCGAAGCACAAGAGAAGAGGGGCGAAACAAACCGAACTGAGCACCAAGTTGCCTGGAAAGCACCACCAGAAGGAAAGATAAAAATCAATGTTGATGCAGGCTGGACGGGAACCAATTCAACTGGCTTTGGCTTTGTGGCCAGATCACACACTGGTGCACTTCTAGCCGCAGGCACTCTGTTCCAAGAACACAGATTAGAGCCTCTCACAGCAGAAGCCTTAGCACTACGATGGAGCATGCAACAAGCATCTGAACTAGGAATGGATAGTGTGCTCTTTGAATCAGATTCTCTTTCTGTCATCAAATCCCTGAGAGCTGAATCAAATTATTGGACTATCCAAGACATCACCCTAGACTGCCTTCACCTAGCTGATAATTTCCTTTCCTGTTCTTTTTCTCATGTAACCCGCAAGGCAAATGTACCCGCTCATATTTTAGCCTCTCTGGCTTGTAAGTATCAAAATCGGCTTTGGTGGGATGCCCCCCCAGCTGAAATTGATCACTCCCTGTTTGCAGACGCTGCTTTTTCTTAATTGAAATACGTACTGAAGTTCAAAAAAAAAAGAAATAGGTTATGCTTGAATAATTCTTATATATCCCACTTGTTTTTATTTCTTTATGTATCATATTGATATAATTTTGTTTCCTAATAACGTTAACTTTTGAGTGTCCTTCTTAAAAAAAATTAATTCGGAACTTGAAAGAGAAATAATTTATATTTAAATAATTTTGAACTAAACATTAGAAATTAATATTCTAAATAATAACTTTGAATTTGAATAGAACTCATTAAAATATTACATATTAATATTATTACGTAATAAAATAATATTCTATTAATTCTATTCAAAGTCAAAGTCAATTTAATATTTTATTAATTTGATTCAGGAGTCATGTATTGACTTTTACTTTTTTATGAAATAATTTTAAAATTATAAATGTTATATATTTTTACATATTAATTATGAAAATAAACTTCCAATATAAATTTTCTCTTTTTAGAAAAGAGAAACTCAATGATAAGGAAAAAGTCTTGAGAACAAATAATATCAATTAATTCAATGATTTTTCAAGAATTTAGCATTAACATACTCTTGTCACAGTTCGTCTCGTGCCAGATAGCAGCACTCTTTCACAAACGATAATGCTTAAAGGCTCGAAGGATTATAAAACGAAATTCACGAATGTTGAACTGGCTGCATCTAATACCATTGATAGTCGTCTCTCTCCATTTTCAAATATACCTCTGATTTCCATAAAAACAAAATCAGCGTAAACCTCGTCAAAGTTCGTCTTGTGCCAGATAACAACACTCTTTCACATACGATAATGCTTAATGGCTTAAAGGATTATAAAACGAAATTCACGAATGCTGAACTGGATGCATCTAATACCATTGATAGTCATCTCTCTCCATTTTCAAATATACCTCTGATTTCCGTAAAACAAAATTAGCCTAAACATTCTCTCGTCTAAGTTCGTCTCGTGCGAGATAGCAACACTCTTTCAGATATTAATCATGAAAATAATCTTCCAATATTAATTAATATCAAAAAATGATTCATTAATTATAATCATGCATTGTAATTTTAATAATTCATTGAAATTTTAAAATTATAAAAAATAATTTAAATGATACTAATTAAATACAAAGTAAAAGTGTTTGAAAAATGATACCATAACATAATAATAATTTTAAATTTTATCTTTCAATATCTTTCACGACTTAAATATTTGCATATAAACCTACCATCGATGATACATCAATGGTATAAGATTGTTCGAATTTAAGTAGAGAATTTAAGTTTGAGTTCCTGTAAATACAACTGGTGGTAGTGAGAGGCACTATAGAATCAAGTTTGACGTGGTTTGTTCATCAAATAGCAAAATTACTATTTAGTTTAAAAAGTTAAGTTTAGAACTTTATGTCAATTGGGGGACTTTTTCATAGCTACAATTTTCGTTCCTTATTAATTGTCCACTTTGAAGAAATTTTTTGCTCCTATATATCTGTCCACTTATAATTTCAAGAGAGCATTAATTTATGTTTTTTCAAGTTATGTCATTGTAGGAACAATAAATGAAGAAAGATGAAATACATTCTAAAGGGTAAGGTATGGAAGATTGGTAAATCGTGCGGCTTGGTTTTCCCAGGCACTGATGAGGAGGCTATTGAGGCTTGTATTTCTCATCTTGAGGAGACTCTTGCGGAGATATATGGTGGTGGATAGGGTCTTTTCTGCTAGTCGAGGATTGGCTTTGTTTTGGGGGCTCGCTCTCTTTTTTTGGGTGTCCGTTGTTGTTTTTCTTTCCGTGTTCTCGTTGTATCGCCCATTGTCGAGATGGCTTGTTTCTCAACTTTGATTTTTAATCATATCTTTTTCTCTCAAAAAAAAGGAAAACAAATAATACTTTTATGCAAAATAACAAAATTAATTGCATTCCTTAATATGTGTGTTTCTTCTCTTTCTGGTCAGTGAAATAGGAACAAAGGTAGTATTATTAAATTAAATGCATTCTTTTGGAGGGTATTAATTGCATTAAAACTTTTTTGTAGAGTCAATTTGCTTGGTAAAGAATATTAAATGCATTCTTATCTCTTTAGTTTTGTTTTATAGGCAAACATTCTTATCTCTTTAGTGGTCTACACTAGCTCGTTGAATGTACACGTCGTTTTTAGGTCTTGCACTCTATATATATTTATATCTTCAGTATATTTACCACATATTAAGAAGCCTTCCCCCCAATAAGCTGAGTAAGAGGTATGTCCCTTTGTATATACTTTCGTGCTCTTGTGGATTTGTTAAGATGAGTTTGATATGTAGATTTTGGTTGTTGCAATTACATGGTATTCTGAATAGGGTTTTCTTCAACATTTGTATTTGCAAGTACTTCAGAATGTTTAATTTTTTTATAGGCAAATGTTAGTTGTTAGTAATGTTAGTAAATTAGTCTTCCTCAGGGTTTGAACCCTGGACCCTTCACCATTCATCCCACCCAACCTTTATGTCACAAACTATTACCACTTGTTAGTAGTGTTCTTGTAACTAAGTCAGAATGTTTAATTGATTATGCAGAATATTAATGTCTTAATACCAATTGATGCAGGAGAAATCAAGCAATGAAGAAAAGTAAGTCAGCTTCAAGATACTCGAATGATCATTTACCTTATGATATTTTGGTGAAAATTTTCATGGTCCTCAATGTTGTAGACCTTGGAATTGTCTCGTTGGTTTGCAAATCTTGGAAGAGTGCTAGTAGTGACCGTGCACTTTGGCATAAGGTTGATCTTTCTAGACTCAGCTCTAGATTTTTCGACATACCTAGCGACATAATATTTTGGACTGCTAGCGATAAGCGTTCAACAAGCACAAAAATGGCTCAATTCTTAAAGCATGCTTTGAGTTTGAGCGGTGAAAACATAAGTTGCTTAATATTTAATTTTTATATACCCTTAACTGACATCCAGTTAATCACAGCTGCTCAAAGGTAACAATTTTAACTTCTTATTTATCACTCTAATGAAAAAAAAAAATATATATATATATATATCACATGCATTAGTAAATTATTAATTCTGTGTGTGCGAGCGTGCGTATGTGATGTTTTTGTTGCGATGGTTTCTATCAATGTTACATATAACCTCTTAATTATTTTACGATGGTATTTTGAAATTTGTCTTCTTTTAATTTTAGGACTCCAAATCTCAAACGATTAGTTTTACCATACAAAGGCTCCTTGACAAAACGTGCAATCCACACAGCAATGGCATCATGGAGGGGTCTTGAGTCTATGACTATTACCTCCATGATCAACTGTCGTTACCTTTTCTCCGCGATTAGCAAATGGTGCAAGAACATAGTTGAACTGAAATTCACTGACGACTTTAACCAAAACCATGCTGATGCTTTGATTAAATACACCCCAAATTTGAAGGTCTTGAGTCTTCGGACCACAATGGTGGAAAAGAAAGCTTTGGAGGATGCACTCGATGGTTTGAAACATCTGAAGGTGGCAAATATGTGCCATGCTAGTTTCACTTAGCGGGATAGAATAGGAAATAACAATCAATTGGGTATTAAGGGTGAAGCTTAATTATGATTTGTTTATGTGAAAGGTGGTATGAAGGGTGGTGCCTTAAGTGCACAAGGCATAAGAATGGGCTTAATAAAATTCCATTTACATATGGATACTTAGAGGATATTTGGTGTGAGGATGAGATAGATTCTCTTGCACATTGATTCATGAAACTAATTAATATGCTGAAGTTGAATGGTGCATGAACCGTTTATTTTGAACTCTAATTAAATCAGCTTTTCTTTTTCTTATGAAATATATGTCATCTACATTTTACTCATTTTTTTCCTTCTTAAAATGAATTACCTGTTTACATTAATGAACGATAAAAAAAACTTGTATTTATAGTGCCAAAGTACTGCAAGTGTGAGGGAAGTGTCTTTAATAGAGTGTATGAGTGGACAAGTGGCTTGAGCGTCTTGTCATGACTTGTTGATCTCGGTCCTCTTGTGGCCAAGCGGACACTGCTTGTCCAGTAGGTCCTTACTAGGCCATTCTTGCAACACCTCACGAACGAAGCTATTTATTTTTTATCCTTATTAACATAATCGCATGAAGTAGAAATATAAGACAGTCTGAATGCATATATTTTCCCTAAAAGAATCTATTGACTTAGAGCATCTCCAATGGTAGTATCTAACGTTAAATATATACTCATATGAGTATATATTACCATTGGAGTACATATTCAATTCCAACATGACAAAGATGAGTATGTGAGAATAGATATTCTACACTAGACTTTAAAAGTGAGCTTGTATTTATTACAAGCACTTACAATTAATTAAAATGGAGATAAATTATAAAATATACAAAGGTGATGTTGATGGTGAGATCCACTATAGAAACTTTTAAGAGTTGTTGGGTTGGAGTTAAAAGTTAGTAAAGTAGTGTAGATGATGTGACATTATGAAGAATTCTAAAAAATGAAGTGTAGATATTTTAGTGAGTATGATGGATGTAGATGCTCTTATACTATATGACTCCATTAATGTCACTCTCCCTCACAGCTTCAACTTTCTTCTCCTCAATGTCACTCAAATTCATGCTACTTTCTATAACTCAGTAATGGTTCTCTCTTTCTCAAGCAACTAAAACTCAATAAGGTACAAGAAGTGTATTTACATGTATCCCATCTACATTGGTAGTGTTTTCCAGAATCTCCCTGTGAATATTCATGTTCAAATTTCAAACTATAAGTTAATAGTTTGGTATAGTAACCAAATAAAAATCTTCACAATATTTTATTTTAAATTATTTTTATCTAATTTAATAACCATTTTATTATATTATTCGAACTCATTACATTGATCATCTCATGTTGCTGGAAATCATAGGTTAGAGCCTTTTTTTTTTTGAGAAATATATTGTCAAGTGCCAAAGTTAGTGACCTTGATTTCCAAAAAAAAAAAGTTAGTGACCTCTCCCTATAATGGCAACTTAGTTAGCTAAAGTTTGCACAAAGTTACAATAATTCAAAGGAATATCAAACATAAGTCTTAAAGTACTAACCCAGAGACCACAAAACTTAGCTAGCATAAAAATTAAACATCAAGCTAAGAAATTTTTCAAATTAAAATCATGAGGATCCTCCATTAGATTCTCATCTACAGTCTTATCAACTTAATCATCCACTGATCCAAGTTCTCCTCATCATAATCACCACCACCACCATGTTCTTCTCCAACTTGTTCTTCAACAACCAAGTTATCATATGTTTCCTCTTCTCTAACTTAGCCTTGATCCAAGTTTTCATCCAAACCTTCAATATTTTGATCTTCATTTGCTTGCAATCCACTCATCAATGGACGGAAAATCTTCAAGATCGAGCACACGAGTTGTCCTAGCTTTGCTTCTTTTTGCCTAATTTTGAATTAGCCATCACAAAAACACCATCATTCATCTCCTGTTGCTTTAAAGCGGTTCTCTTCTTGGTGGGGAACTGAATATTTAAAAATAATGATATCAACATATGAAATAAGCTAGTAGCAGGTAATATTATTTATAAAGTGGAGTTCATATAGTAATTTACCATCTCATCAAAGGCACTCCAATTAAGGTCATATCTTGAAGAACTGCATGTCAAGCTTAGCACAAAGATAGAAAACTTTTGCAACTCTGGAATTTCATCCCCGAAAAACTCTCACCATTCTACTGGATACCTCTTGTTTATTGTTCTAAGAGCTAGATCAGATCTAAAAATACCACTTTTGTTATGGAAGAATTTATCTTGAACGGAAATCTTCTCTCGTTCATCATAATCAGGCACCATCTTGTACAAACAGTCAATTAGTCCCTTTTTAACTTCAGCATCTACCTTAAAACCGAGACCATAATGCAATTAAGGATTTAGATAATAGCTTGTAGCATGTAAAGGCCTGTGGAGCTGTTTGTTCCATCTTGCATCAATGATATTCCACAATGGAAAATAACTAAAATATATACATATTTGAATTAGCTTTCAAACAAGAAGTTAAAGACCACAAAATTGAATTAGAGAAAGTCAAATTAAATTACCTCTTATGAACACCTAGGAATTCCTTGTTTTATTTTCTCTTTAGCTTCATCCATTGCCTCATGCATGAATGAAACCCATGGCTGGCATCTCATCGGAATCGACCAAACGAAGAACTTTGATTCGAGAGAATACACCCTTCAAGCAAATTAGAACATTCTTCCAAAATATGTTGGCCATAACTAGTTCTTCTATATTTCCTCCATCTGTGCTAGAAAACTTGGTATCCTTCCGTTCTTGGCTAGTAAACATTCTCATCAACGCTGCCTTGTTCTCATAAAGGCATCCTAAATTTACATAAGAAGTGGCAAATCGAGCCATGTCCTGTACTCACCAAATCTCTCCTGTTAGTGTAATTTTGCAACAATGAAATAAGAGAGGTTCTTGAATAGACATAGGTTGTGATCTTTCTCTATTTTAGAATTGTATCCGTATTAAGGACACCTTTTTCTCAAAGTCTTCTAACATGAGGTCAATACAATGGGCTGCACAAGGCATCCAATACAATTTCCTTTTCCCCATATCAACATCTCCCCAGCAGTTTTGTGGTTAGCTGCAATGTCTGTCACAACTTGAACAACATTCTTCTCACCAATCTCTTCCACAACTTCATCAAGCATTTTAAAGATAGAATCTGTTGTCTTGGATATGCGGGATGCATCAATGGACTTCAAGAACATTGTCCCCTTAGGACTATTCACCAAGAAATTCAGCATTGTTCCCATCCTCTTATCAGTCCACTGATCCATCATTGAATTAAGTGCAACCGACTTTCCTTCAAACATTTGTATGTGCTTCAATAGCCTCCATTGTAAACTTCACCTTTTGCTTCAAATACTTGAACCTTATATTATGATAGATGGGGCTTTGAATCCCTAGCCATGTTGGGCAATTAATTCACACATGATAGGAAACTCTTCACTTCTTGCGACATTGAAATTGAATGGTATGGCATTGTTATAAAACCTAGCAATAGTTTGACATGCACCACCCTCTCTTTATATCCTTATTGAACATGGTATTCTTTTCAGATTGTGTAACCCTTTCCTTTTCAGTTTTCACTATCATCAACCTCAACATTAACCACCTCAAAGCCTCCCTTTCCTCCAAATCCCATCTCATTTTGAACTGATTTTTTCCTCTGTTGTACAGATAAAACTGCTTTCATCTCCTGCTGTACATCTCACCAGGAACATTTTTACATGCCTCAAATATTTAGTTTTGTTTTTGCCAAGTGATGTTTCAGAGATTCCCTACTTCCATGCCTCACACAAGTCCAGCCCCACCTTAACCAGACCCTCCAACACCTCCATCAGTACTAGTAGCCATTTCAATGGAAAATAGAGAGGAAGAACAAAGGACCTTCAGGCTTCACACGGAGAACCGAAAGAGAGAAAGAAATAGAGTGAGTGTTCTTGAAAACTAATTTAGTTCAAAACTCACAAAGACTTCTTATATTACGATTCAGCTCTAACTTCAAATTTTAGTTCCAACTAAAAACTAATTTAGTGTAGTTTCAAAAAAAAAAAAAAACTAATTTAGTGCGATTTACAATTTACTGAATTTAGGGAGCGATTAAATTAATCAGGGACCTTAAATCGTGATTTATCCCAATTTAGAAATTAAAATTTGGTAATATATATTTGGTAAAAATGCAAGTTTGAATTAATTTTATATAGCGGGGCTTGCCCCTCTCTTGTAACCAAAAAAAAATTAATCTTGTATATTAAAATTTCAAAATCAATGTTTATTAAGAAATATTTTATTAGTTTCCGAATATAAAAAATAATAAAATATGTATTAAAATATTTTTTACCTATAATAATTTAAAATTAGAAATTTTAACAATTAAAAATATTTTTTATTAATATTAAGAAAGCAGAATAATTTAATATTTTATGGTATCATTTTTATGAAACTTTTTATTTAGCCTTACATTTACTCAATGGTAATTATTTTTATGATTAAAATTTTAATGAATCATTGAAATTACAAATACATTCTTATAATTTATGAATCACTAGTACTTTTGACCCGTGCGTTGCACGGGGACGTTCATTTTTGTTTATAACATAATTTTTTTAAAATATATATGTTATTTTTGTGCATTTACTTAAAGAAAGTTTATGAATTTAAAGAATAAAATTAATTTTAGATATAAAAAATATTAAATTGGAATTTTTTTTGCGAAGAACGTCCTTGATTTCGTTTGTAAGACAGTAGTAATTATATATATTTTTTGAAATTGTAATTATATTTACTATGTTTTCTAACTCACTTATCCCCAATGTTGATTGGATGATGGGTTATTTAACTCAAACTTTCTCATGGGTCATTTAGACAACCCATTATTTTGTTTGTTAATCTAAATGTTGCATTATTTAATTTAGTTTTTATATAATAATTTAAAATTTTATTGTAGAGAGAAGTAACACATATGAGCTAATAAAATACACCGAGTATATCCTCATAAATATTTTTTGCAAGTGAAATAATTACATTGACAACATAACTGAGAATTATAATTGCCATTATGAATTTCTTGAAATAAAATAAAAATAAATAGGAAAAGGTCATAATTAGTTTCATTGGCTAAATTTTAATACAATAATTATATGGAGAATAATACTTACAATTGTAATTACCATAACACATTTCCTTCAAAAAACATTGAAGAACACGTAGGAGTATAATTTGATTAAATTGATTCATATGTTATTTTTATTTGTATATATAGATCCAAAGAACTTAATGATTAAACTTAATTCTTAATCTTGTCTCTTTTTTTTTCAAACCTATCTATTCTTACTATCACTCTCATGTGTAACTCTCATGTGTACTGATTTATTGAAATATTTTTTCACCCTCAATACTGTCAAAACAACTTCTTTATATATAAATTCGGATATTTATAAAAAATTATAAAAATAACTAAAATTATATTAAAGTGTATTTTTCTTCTAACAATTCAATTATTAACTTTCTTTTAAATAAAATCTTCATTCTCGCATGTTAAGTTTTTAACTCATAAATTTTATATTAAATAAATTATACATATATCAATCATGTTCAATTATTAACTTACTCACCGTCAAAAAAAAACCTTATTCTAAAATAAAGTGTATTTTGTTAGCTATTTTTCAAAAAAAAAAAATTGTTAGCTATCTTCTGATTAAAACATTGAGTTTGTGATTAATGTTTCTTATAGTGTGTCATAGAGCAAGTTGCAGTAGTAAAATCAATGATTCCTGCGCTCAATGTTAAATGAATCATATATAAATTTTTTAATTAACAACTAAAGAGTTTTAAACATACTCATTAATTTCTCAGTTACTCAATAAGAACATAAATTGGTATTTAAATATTTAACTTCAGTTTCAATATATCTTAATCTTCCCAATAACAGTTTCTAAAGCATTAAACCTCTTTTTTACTATGCTAATATGCTTTGATTGTAAAATAGCCGTTTGAAGCACAAATTAAAATACCGAAGGATCAAACGAAAAACTGAGTTTTTTTTAAAAGCGAAAAACTGAAATTGAAATCAATAGATATTGAAAGATTCAAATTATGACCATTAAAGAAAAATAAAATTATGTTAAAGTGTAATTCTTCTTAAAATAATTTAAGGTGGACATAATAGTAAGTTCACTTCATCTCTTAACCATTATGAGATTGGGAGTTCGATCCTCGCTCGTGGAAATAAAGTGTATATTATGATCAACTATTTACCACCACGGCAAAGGGATAGTCATTATAGTCAACGGTAGATATTCTTGACTCACCAAAAAAACATATACTCCTAAGTAAAATATTTATTCTCTTTATTAAGTTTCAACTTTTATAATTTATATTATAAAAAATATTTGTAAATATGAATGTGTTTTTTATCCCCATATGTCATATTTTCACTATTAGCTCGGTTATTAATCATATTTATAATAAACTATAATAATGTGCAAGTGTGTTTTTTCTTCTAATAATTAAAAATTAAAAAATTAAAATATCTATCTACTCTTAAATAAAATGTTCATCGTCTGGCATTAAGTTTTACTTTATAAATTTTATATTAAAAAATCATATATAAATTATTAATGTGTTTTCATCATAATACTCGATGATCCCATTACTGGACCAACTCCCAGGCCCCATGAGATAATGCCAATCTACAAACACAAAACATGTGGAGCTACCAAACTCATCCACCTCATACTATGAAAACCAACATAATGTAGGACAATGCTTATCATGACAGATTTAATTAACGAAAAATTGGAGTCTTGACATATGATTAAGATATTTTTCATTCATTCAAACAATGCAGCTCTTGTAATCAACAGCATCTGAAAGACATTCTCCATCTTAACTTTTGATCGGTTCTCTCCAACATCAACCCAAAGTGAAAATGAAAAAATGTGACCTGATCTATGCAGAAGCACTACACATTAATCGGGCTGCCCTGATCCTTTGAATTTCCTCCTCTTTCCTCGAAAGATCGTTTTACAATCTCTTAGGATTCAATCCCCAAATAATGGATGCAACAGCACTTCATACACCTTGTACTTGTAGCACAACAATGCAGCTTTGATTCCAAATAATTTTGTGAAAGGAGCCTACTTTGGTTTTTCTACATTTGAAACATCTCCTATACCACCAAGAAATCATTACCCCATCTTATAATTGCATTTGCAGATTAGGTGCAGATAATAGAGACTTAGAAGCTACCCCCCTTCACCATTTTTATTCACTGCTTCATCCGCTTACTCCATAACTACTAACCCCAACCATATACAACTCGTATCAACATAAAGTCCCTCAAATTAATTCCTCATATGTTAAGAAGGACGATGTGGAAGACGTGGAGCTTCATGGAAGGATCCAACATGTGAGTCAAATGCCCAAACATTTCCCATCACAAACCACATGCTTGGCAAATAAAATATCCATTGAACTTCATTTGTTCATCGAAACGTGAGCTTCTGTACGCACAGTTTTCTTCATTGTTACTTTGCTGCTCTATATCAGTAAAGCCAAGAGCACCCCCCAAGTCATATGAAGTTGATGGGAGAAACCGCAAAGTAGCAGCAGGTTAAGAACACATCCAATGTCACAACTCATAACCTCATAGGCCAAATAGGCTTCTCATTTTTTGAAATGGTCAGAGTGAATGTTGTGCTAGTTATTCAGTAAGCCTCCAGCCTAGTCCTCAGCTTCAACATATACTATTCAGACCCCGTTTAGATTTCTGAATGAGCATCATCTATTGTTGGACAAATTGCTGATGTTGCACTTCTTAAAAAAGATGAGAATAAACCTGTAAATTGTTTTGTAGCCAAAATTACATGACAACCTTCATAAAAGCTATAGGAAAATTTGGAACGTATGAAATATTCATGTACTTTAGCTTTGTGGTTTTGGACCAAAACCACATTGGAACTGCAGTTAAGAACAAATATTCATGAACACCCAAGTTTCAATGAGGTTTATAAAACAAAGAAGGAAAAAATTGAATTATTGAAAAAGATTTCTTGTTTTACCTCACTTCATTTGTCTTTGCACCATAAGATGTAAGGTGCTGAAGGCCTTTTTCCTCAGAGCACATGTTCTTCTTCTTCCCCTTCTTAGAATATTTGGTTCATCACAGTAAAAACATCATAAAAAATGATAATAACCAAGGCGGAGTTCAGCTAACCATAGTGAGTTTGAAGTTTGAACTCCTTCAGCTTCTCTAATTTTTCCAGCTCAATCTGAAACAGATACATAAGCCATGCCAATGTCATTGATAAGTATATAACAATTAGTTCCTTGGGTATCACATTGTCGATAGGTACCTGACAAAAAAAAACCACATTGCATACCTTAAGCATAGAGATATAACCATAAACCTCGACAGAAGTAGAAGACTCAACTCCCCCATAAAACAAATACGAAACTTTAAAATCAATGAGGCTAAAATGCTGAAAATTACACCCACATGTACAATTTCATTTTTCAAATTCAAGCAATCAAAATTTAATCACCTTGTAAACATTAAACTTCCTAGAGAATCAGAAAACACAATCTTCTCAATGGGGCATGAAGTATGGCTACACATGATCCTGGAGAAGGAAGGAGGGAGGAGAAGATTGAGATCACAGAGTGAGTCCTCTGTCCTCATCTTTGATAACCCCCCTTTCTCCGCTGCTTGCACCCTACCATGGATGACCCATCTTCTCAATTTCCCCTTGTTTTGAAATCAAAACCATAGATTTAGCACCCAATATTATTATAATCTAATTGAAATCATAATAAACAAAAGGGTGAGGTTATGCTTCACCATATTGCCAAATGAATAGGATACTTCTAATGAACCGAAATCAACCGTGAATACAAAAAAAGGAAGAACAGTAATAAGAATTTTAAAAAGAGAAAAGAAAAACCTTTGATTGGATCAATGGAAATCGGCTGGAGGATGATCGAGGAAAGAGTAATCGAGAAAATTTCATCAGTTGTTGTCCTCTAAAAAATCCATTTGCGAGTTTCGCTTTAACCAAACCACCCTAATAGTCATAGGATATATTCTGTATACAAAATAGTAAAATGATGATTAGCAAAAACCACAATAGCTACATCAAAAGCTAAAGAAGCAGCAAGTTGAAGACTAACTTTGATGTCAAGCCATAAATTTAATAAATACTAAATTTGCCTCTTTCAAAAACTAAATTTGAAGCATATTAGATTATCCAGAAGAGAAGAAACAATAAAAGTGAACTTGGTCTACTCCAAATCTCTAAAGAACATCTAATCATATTGATTAAAATCAACAAAACGACAACGTGGAAAATCTGTAAAAGACTAAAAACACTATGTTTTTCCTTTTATAAATATTAATAGAACAAAAGCTTACAACAAAAAAGTAACATCCAAGTATAATAGAGTTTCAGAATTGGGTACATGAGAAAATATGAATCCAACCACAAAACACCAAATTCCATGAAAATATCTG